>NC_084736.1:82177284-82179784 GCF_033978785.1 Entelurus aequoreus
AAAGGCTTAAAAACCCTTCTTTTTAAAAAAAAAAACTTTTTTTAGACGTATGCATACTAGTTTTAGCTATTTGGCTGTTCTAGTTTTTATTTTTATTTTTTTTTTAATTATCTTTTTATTTGTATTTTTTCAATACACTGTAGCTCTTTGAGGTTGTTTACTCAATGTAAAGTGCTTTTTACAAATAAAATCTATTATTATTATTCAATGGAACATATACAATGTTGGTGCTTACTTGAGTCATGTTGCCATCACAGTGCAGTATACACATATCTCTTATGTTTGACTGCCATCTACAGGTCACACTTACCATTACACCATGTACCAAATAAAATTGCTTCAAAGTCGGTAAGCAAAACCAGAATAATTCCGTACATTAGGCGCGGCGGTTTATAAGGCGCACTGTCGAGTTTTGAGAAAGAAAAAAAGATTTTAAGTGCGCCTTATAGTCTGGAAAATACGGTACATGTACAACTCATATATATATATATATATATATATATATATATATATATATATATATATATATATATATATATATATATATATATATATATATATATATATATATATATATATATATATATATATATATATATATATATATATATATATATATATATACATATATATATATATATATATATATATATATATATATATATATATATATATATATATATATATATATATATATATATATATATACACACAAATTGATTTTTTTTAACCTAATGTGTAGCCCTACTTTAAATTTAACTTATTATTTATACAATCAGATCAATGTGCAGTGCACTATACTCAAAAAAACATATTTTACAGCTAATTCTATCATGCATTTATTTATGAATTGTATTTGCTGCTATGGTTGGGTGGAATGGCCCCAATACAAAGTAACCGTCGTTGCCTCATTACCCTCTTTGCAGTCACACACAAGCTATAAATACCCCAGTAAACATGTCAATTATGTGCTAATCCCATTTCTGTGGTTCCTCCCGAAATATCAACTCCCACGACCACCAGAAGTGGCCAATCACGGCCCCGAGTGTCCAGCAGACACCCTGCAGGCTCACACTGACACGTGAACATGCAGACAAGTTACATGCCGTGGCAAAGTGACAGCTCAAATGTTCCCTCCTTTTTCCCTTCGGGCAACTTTCTGGAATTAGGTCCCCCTGGAAGGTGAATGCATGCTTTTGAAAGTTGCCGCACACAAGGCCGTGCACCCTGTACACTTCTAAGCCAACACCATATCTTTCCTTCAAATTTACACAGTGCATCCGAAAAGTATTCACAGCGCTTGACTTTTTCCACATTTTTGTTATGTCACATCGCTATTCCAAGATGAAATAATTTAATTTTTGCCCTCAAAATTCTAAACACAATACCCCATAATGACAAAGTCATTACATTTATTTTTTATTTTTGCAAATTTAGATTTTAAAATCAATTCTAAAATGATCAGGGATCCAGTGCAAAGTCTGAAGAATTGGGTGTTATATGCTGCAGTTTCCTGGCGCCTGTTAAAAGTCGTGCTGCTGCAATAAATACATACACTTTGATTAATCATCATTCTTTTATGCTAATGCTATCATTTGTTTGTATTAATCACATGCATCAAAGTGGGAACATGGACAGCTCTACAGAAAACTAACTTAAACAGTTTTACGAACAAATACCTTTTTTTTAATGAAATATTAATTTTATAAATAGATAGGCTCCAGCCCAAACCCCTCCGCAACCCCAAGAGGACAATCGGTAGAAAATGGATGGATAAATGGATACATTTATTCCTTCAAAACAAGTGAAGCTTTATGAGCGCACGCTCCTGGTAGAAGTCCATGAGCAGGTGTTGAGGGAGGTGGACCTCACGCTGCTTCCTAAGTGCAGTCTTTGTTGCGCTTTCAACCACCTGGTGAAATGTTTGTGGTCCTAAAGACACTTACACCTCTGCACCACCTGGTGAGATGTTTGTGGTCCTAAAGACACTTACACCTCTGCACCACCTGGTGAGATGTTTGTGGTCCTAAAGACACTTACACCTCTGCACCACCTGGTGAGATGTTTGTGGTCCTAAAGACACTTACACCTCTGCACCACCTGGTGAGATGTTTGTGGTCCTAAAGACACTTACACCTCTGCACCACCTGGTGAGATGTTTGTGGTCCTAAAGACACTTACACCTCTGCACCCTTCCTCCTTTTCAGCATCAATGCAGGGGGCCCCACAAATCAATCGGCTTGCAATCTTCTAAAGACACCATCTCCTTGGTTTTGTTCTTTGTTCAGGTCCAGGTTGTGTCCACAAGGTCCCGGATGTCCTCCCTGCAGGCTCGCCGTGGTCCTTGATTCAGTTCTATTCTACTCTGCAGGTGTCAGCAGCAAACCTGACAATAACAATAATAATAATAATAGATTTTATTTGTAAAAAGCACTTTTACATTGAGTAAACAACCTCAAAGTGCTACAGTGTATTAAAAATAAAATAAAAAGGTAAATAA
>NC_084736.1:82182284-82352284 GCF_033978785.1 Entelurus aequoreus
ACCATACCTGGTTGTCCGAATTAGGCATAATAATGTGTTAATTCCACGACTGCATATATCGGTTGATATCGGTATCGGTTGATATCGGTATCGGTAATTAAAGAGTTGGACAATATCGGCATATCGGATATCGGCAAAATATATATATAATATATATACTTACAGTTAAATTCCGGATTGAGTTTAAAATGTTAGTCCTGACATTCCGTGCGTTGCATGGTGGAGCCCCTCAGTACATCACTGACTTGCTATGCCCCTACTCTTCAGGGCGCATTCTCCGGTCTTCCGACCAGGGTCTTCTAAAGATCCCAAAACTCCCTTTAAAACCCGTGGAGACCTGGCGTTCCAGGCTATAGCCGCCAGACTCTGGAACAACTTGCACCAGTCCCTCCGTGATCTTGACTGTGTTGACACTTTTAAGAAACATTTGAAAACTTCTCTTTTTAGTAAAGCTTTTAGTCAAAGGCCTACTGAAATGACATTTTCTTATTTAAACGGGGATAGCAGATCCATTCTATGTGTCATACTTGATCATTTCGCGATATTGCCATATTTTTGCTGAAAGCATTTAGTAGAGAACATCGACGATAAAGTTCGCAATTTTTGGTCGCTGAAAAAAAAGCCTTGCCTGTACCGGAAGTAGCGTGACGTCACAGGTTGTGGAGCTCCTCACATCTGCACATTGTTTACAATGATGGCCACCAGCAGCAACGAGAGCGATTCGGACCGAGAAAGCGACGATTTACACATTAATTTGAGCGAGGATGAAAGATTCGTGGATGAGGAAAGTGAGAGTGAAGGATTAGAGGGCAGTGGAAGCGATTCAGATAGGGAAGATGCTGTGAGAGGCGGGTGGGACCTGATATTCAGCTGGGAATGACTAAAACAGTAAATAAACACAAGACATATATATACTCTATTAGTCACAACACAACCAGGCTTATATTTAATATGCCACAAATTAATCCCGCATAACAAACACCTCCCCCCTCCCGTCCATATAACCCACCAATACAACTCAAACACCCGCACAACACACTCAATCTCACAGCCCAAAGTACCGTTCACCTCCGCAAAGTTCATACAGCACATATATTTCCCCAAAGTTACGTACGTGACATGCACATAGCAGCACGCACGGACGGGCAAGCGATCAAATGTTTGGAAGCCAAAGCTGTACTCACGGTAGCGCGTCTGCTATCCGACTCAAAGTCCTCCTGGTAAGAGTCTCTGTTCTCCCAGTTCTCCACAGGCCAATGGTAAAGCTTGACTGTCATCGCTCGGGAATGTAAACAATGAAACACCGGCTACGACGTAGCCGCTACGTGTTTGTGTTGCTGCAGCCAGCCGCTAATACACCGCTTCCCACCTACAGCTTTCTTCTTTGCTGTCTCCATTGTTCATTGAACAAATTGCAAAAGATTCACCAACACAGATGTCCAGAATACTGTGGAATTATGAGATGAAAACAGACGACTTAATAGCTGGCCACCATGGTGTCCCAATATGTCCGCACAATCTGTGACGTCACGCGCAAACGTCATCATACATAGACGTTTTCAGCAGAATATTTCGTGGGAAATTTAAAATGTCACTTTATAAGTTAACCCGGCCGTATTGGCATGTGTTGCAATGTTAAGATTTCATCATTGATATATAAACTATCAGACTGTGTGGTCGCTAGTAGTGGCTTTCAGTAGGCCTTTAATGCACCTTTTAACTATCAATGTTAATCCACTTTGTATCCTTTTTAGGATGTTGCCCCCGTTGTTTTAATTGAATTGTTATTTTACTTCACCTACATTTTTTACACGGCTTTGTGATTCTATCCGTGAAAAGCGCTTCATAAATAAAATGTACTTACTTACTCACTTAAATAACCGACAGACGCGGTCCGGGTGTTTTGTGTTCATGTTTTCTGAACATCCTGTAGCACTGTGATCCAGTCAAACATTACCACTCCAGATGTCTACATAGCTTACCCCACACCACATCCTGGACTTGATGATTTTATGATCTTCGGATTATCACTCTGTTCCTGATCCCTGCCCATAAACCTCTAGTCTGTACACAAAGACCAGTTGTAAAGCAGTCTTTGACTTTGACTGTTTTGACACTACAGACTGGGAGAGACTCACATGGGGGGGAAGACCTGCAGGGTCGTACATTTGCTGTTCTCAACAGCCGGGTGTGCACCCTGCTCCACGCACACAATAATGCCATCCAAGTCAAGAGATCAGCAGGCTTACCAAGAAACACCACGGCCCTTAGAGCCCTCAGGAGCACTTCAACACAACAACAACTCCAGGAACGTATGGCCTGGCGTAAAAAGACATTGGCACACACTCCTGGGACAGACCCCGTGTACCAGGGTCTGTCCCAGGACTAGCTGTCGGCTCTTGTTTTGACCAACACAGCAGAGAAGCCCACAACAATCCCGTTCTTCCAGGGAGGGATGATGATTCCATTCAGTTCCAGTAGCATCAAGTCCGCCCCAACTCTGCCGAGTCAACAAGAGGGAAAGCAGCTGGTCTAGACAGAGTCACAGGTAGGGAATGGAGTCAAAACTTGGTTCTTGTTCCCAGTGTATCAATTCCTTGGAATCGCTTGCCATATTGTCATGCCATTCCCTTATCGATGCTTCCGGGTGGGGATGACTCCATTACATCAAGATGATCTCCTGCTGGCCCCACTATGGACTGGACTCTCATACTATTATGTTAGATCCACTATGGACTGGACTCTCATACTATTATGTTAGATCCACTATGGACTGGACTCTCACACTATTATGTTAAATCCACTATGGACTGGACTCTCACTATTATGTTAGATCCACTATGGACTGGACTCTCACACTATTATGTTAGATCCACTATGGACTGGACTCTCACTATTATGTTAGATCCACTATGGACTGGACTCTCACACTATTATGTTAGATCCACTATGGACTGGACTCTCACACTATTATGTTAGATCCACTATGGACTGGACTCTCACACTATTATGTTAGATCCACTATGGACTGGACTTTCACACTATTATGTTAGATCCACTATGGACTGGACTCTCACACTATTATGTTAGATCCACTATGGACTGGACTCTCACTATTATGTTGGATCCACTATGGACTGGACTCTCATACTATTATGTTAGATCCACTATGGACTGGACTCTCACACTATTATGTTAGATCCACTATGGACTGGACTCTCACACTATTATGTTAGATCCACTATGGACTGGACTCTCACACTATTATGTTAGATCCACTATGGACTGGACTCTCACACTATTATGTTAGATCCACTATGGACTGGACTCTCACACTATTATGTTAGATCCACTATGGACTGGACTCTCACACTATTATGTTAGATCCACTATGGACTGGACTCTCTCACTATTAACTAGATCCACATCTGCGGTCCCCTCTAAGGGTTCTCATTGTCATCCCATTGGGTTGAGTTTTTCCTTGCCCTGATATGGGATCTGAGCCGAGGATGTGGTTGTGGCTTGTGCAGCCCTTTGAGACACTCGTGATTTAGGGCTATATAAGTAAACTTTGATTGATTGATTGATTGATTAGTCACAGTCATTAAAATGAAAAGTTAATCGAAGCAACAGAATATAAATAGAATCTTTAATTGAATGAATGGATGAATCATTGCAGACATACATTTCATAGAGAATAAATTGATGTCCATGCAGAAAACAATGTGAACAACATATAAGTTATGAATGCAACAAATTAATGAGCATTTAACGTCACTTTAGATGTTGAAGATGATGACAAGCGGAGAGAAAAGGGGAGGGGAGCGCTACCTTTGCACTTTGCTGAGTTCTTTCTTGTATTCAACAGTTTCTCAATCACATCAAATCAGACAAAAAGTGAGGCATACAAAAGCCGGAGGTACCGCTGTAATTATTTATCCACCAAATCAGACATGAATGCAATCAATGGTCCTAATCCATGTGCTTTATGATTGCCATCTCCTCACATTGTAAGTGTGAAGCAGTCACAGCTTATTTTTATCTATTGATTGTCTCCTTCTTTGGTCCTGGTGGCTGGGGGGGAATCCAATACTTAAAGCAGGATGATGGATGACCTTTGCACATAACACTTCTGTTCACAGCTTATGAAAAGATAATGCAACTTTAAAAATGCATAATGTGATTTGAATATGTTAGTTACCACCAGAGGTGGGTAGAGTAGCCAGAAATTGTACTCAAGTAAGAGTACTGTTACTTTAGGAGATTTATTACTCAAGTAAAAGTAAGGAGTGGTCACCCAAATATTTACTTGAGTAAAAGTAAAAAGTATGTTGTTAAAAAACTACTCAAGTAACTGATGAGTAACCTGTTCGTTTAATGATGACGGCAACAAATAATGCACAAAAACATAAATTTAGCAATGATCAAATTCAGAGCCAGGAATATCTCTTAAGCAACTAAAACAATAATATATATTAAATAATAATACATTAACATAAAAAAAAATGAAGGCAAATTGAGCCACAATAACTTAACAGCACCATAGGCTCAGTAGGCAAAGATTACAAAGGAAAATAACAAGTTAGCCTTTATGCAAATGTTCCCTTTCAGCATTAATGGTGCCTTCACAGATGTGTAAGTTACCCATGTCTTGGGCATTAATACACCCCCATACCATCACACATGCTGCCTTTTACACTTTGCGCCTAAAACAATCCGGATGGTTCTTTTCCTCTTTGGTCCGGAGGACACGACGTCCACAGTTTCCAAAAACAATTTGAAATGTGGACTCGTCAGACCACAGAACACTTTTCCACTTTGCACCAGTCCATCTTAGATGAGCTCGGGCCCAGCGAAGCCGGCGGCGTTTCTGGGTGTTGTTGATAAATGGCTTTCACTTTGCATAGGAGAGTTTTAACTTGCACTTACACGCTGATGTCGGTTTTTAATGCAGTACCGCCTGAGGGATCCAAGGTCACGGACATTCAATGTTACGTGCGGTGATTTCTCCAGATTCTCTGAACCTTTTGATGATATTACGGAGCGTAGATGGTGAAATCCCTAAATTCCTTGTAATAGCTGGTGGAGAAATGTTGTTCTTAAACAATTTGCTCAGGCATTTGTTGACAAAGTGGTGACCCTCGCCCCGTCCTTGTTTGTGAATGACTGAGCATTTCATGGAAGCTGCTTTCATACCCAATCATGGCACCCACCTGTTCCCAATTTGCCTGTTCACCTGTGGGATGTTCCAAATAAGTCTTTGATGAGCATTCCTCAACTTTCTCACTCTTTTTTTGCCACTTGTGCCAGCTTTTTTGAAACATGTTGCAGCCCATCAAATGGGCTAATATTTGCAAAAAATAAAGTTTTCCAGTTCGAACGTTAAATATCTTGTCTTTGCAGTCTATTCAATTAAATATATGTTGAAAAGGATTAGCAAATCATGGTATTCTCTTTTTATTTTGTACTAAATACCGTAGTATAATATGGAAGCTTGTATGCATGTTAGCACACTGTCAGGTTCAAACACTGATGACATTTATTAAACAGGCAAGAAGCAAGGAATCATGCAGAGACAGAGTTCAATTTGGCTCAATGAGAAGAGACGTTGTGGGCTGTACTCTTAGTTACAGTTCCAACCTACGCTCTAAGGCACAGCCCACGTGCTCCTCTATTTCATACTTGCCAACCTTGAGACCTCCGATATCGGGAGGTGGGGCGGGGGCGTGGTTGGGGGCATGGTTAAGGGCGTGGTTAAGAGGAGAGTATATTTACAGCTAGAATTCACCAACTCAAGTATTTCATATATATATATATGTATATATATATATATATATATATATATATATATATATATATATATATATATATATATATATATATATATATATATATATATATATATATATATATATATATATATATATGTATGAAATACTTGACTTTCAGTGAATTCTAGCTATATATATATATATATATATATATATATATATATATATATATATATATATATATATATATATATATATATATATATAATATTATTATGCATATAAATAAAATAAATACTTGAATTTCAGTGTTCCGGAGGCTTTCCAGTAGATGGCAGCATTGTCCTGTTTAACTTCTCCGTTCATGATGAGTATATCATTTCGGCCACCGTGTTCAATGGAGAAGTCTGTTCTACAAAATGTACAGGCAACATAATTACATACCCCTTCCCCTTCGAACTGTCCTGGATGAACTGAAATTCTTGTTTCCATTCGTTTTTGGAACTTGCAAGCGTATTTCTTCATCTTGCTCGTCGACGGCGTCGCCATGTCTGTAACTTCCTCGTTCTTCTGCTTCGTCTCCTTGTTGTGTGCGCAGTTGTGCACTCTACCCTCTAAAAGCCCTAGATGTTATGACGTCATTGGGCAGGCAAGCTGTTTATATTGTGGGAAAGCGGACGTGACAACAGGCTGTCCCCACTCAGGTCCGCATTGAGCTGGAGGGGGCGTGGCCTCCAGCTCCGGCTGAATACCGGGAGTTTGTCGGGAGAAAATTTCTGCCGGGAGGTTATCGGGAGAGGCGCTGAATACCGGGAGTCTCCCGGTAAAAACGGGAGGGTTGGCAAGTATGCTCTATTTATTTGGGAGGTCCCTGGTTACATCACTGAGGCTGCCTCTGAAGGAAGGGGGGTAATCTCAGCAGCCCCAGTTAGACACAATATATGACTATTCAGAAATGCAAATGTGCTGACACTCGGGATATCGCCCTGTTTCTGCTTTGTCTGCGTCACGGCACTTGATGTTCGCCCTTGGGAGTCAGCAGGCCGATTCTGGACACAAACACTGATACGAGACGACTCGCAATCTTTGGATTGCAAGTCGTCCCTTTGCACAGATGGAAAAGTACAACTTCAGCAGAATTGATAAGAACTATAGCAACGGCCTTTAAACATGAGAGTTGTGTGATAACTTATACATAATTATTCTAACACACAGTGATATAGTTGCATAGTTCACAGGTTGTAAATATAAAAAAGTAGATTTAAATTGATCAATTAGGTTGTGGTTACAATAAGTATGCTGGAGTAGTGAGGACTGTGGTGAAGGTGCCCAGTTTGATCATTTTAAGAGGCTGGATATCCCTCATGGCACCGTGGCACAATCTTGCAAGGTGGCGTCTAAGTCACACTTGCCCGTATGAATTTGTTACAGTTGGGCTTGTACAGCAGAATGAAGACTGACAGCAGCTGGTCGCTAAATGTAAACTCAGGTGTACACTCAGGTGTGCCATGCTGTCTACAGCAGTTATAGCAGCAGTCAGTCTGCACCTGCCTCTTGTCACTGCACATTAGTCCTGATCTCTGCCGTCCAGCTGCACCTAGGATGGTCTGACTGCTCACAGATCTCAGGTCTATTTGTTCCTGCTGAGTCCCACAGCACACCGCCATTTGTTTCCTCACCTCCAAGGAGCTACCAAGCGTTAAAGGGGAACTGCACTTATTTGGGAATTTTGCCTATGGTTCACAATCATTTCCCCCCCCCGGTTTCTAACATGAGAATGGGCTCGTTCTAGGTGGCTAACAATGCAGCTAATGGAGCAAACAATTCTACCTCTATATCACTTTGAAAATGCATTTAAAAACCGTCAACAATACTTCATTGACGTCCCGTATGTTACGGCTCAGACTCCTGCCACCGCCGCTCATCCGTCTGTGCGCTCCACGGGCGTTCCCTCTCCGCTGCGGGCGCACCTCCGCACGGCTGCAGGAGATCTGCAATCCGCGCACCTGCCTGGGATGAACGAGCTGCCTTCATAAGCCCGCACAACCTGCCATGCTGTGCCGGAGTATAGTCTTCTGTACCTTTGTAAGCATACCGTGTCTGGCTTCCATCCCGCGAACTCGCTCTTCCCCTGTGACTTCCGTGTTTCCGTTGTGTCTGATGTTCCTGTTGTCTTCCCGCAGCGCTTCCCGTGTTCTCCTGCGATCCCCTGTTGTTCCCCTTGCCTCCCGGACTGCCCTTTTGGATTCTAGACCTCCCGCTTGGACACGTTTCTCTCGACGACTCTTGCTCGCCCTGGATCATCTGCCTGCCCCACGGACTTCCGTGTTCCTTCGCTCTCGTTCAACATTTACGGTAACACTCAACAGCCAATCTACACACATACTCTTACACCATAAACACTCTTGGATTTTGTCACGCTCCATTTCCTTAGTTTGCATAATTATTATTGTAGGTTTATTATATATAGTGACTATATATAATAAATACTTAGAGCTATACAGTCCCCTGGTGTCTGTTGCCGTCACCTCCTCTCACCAAACATAACACCGTAACCTGTAAAATAACCAAGCTGTAGAGAGATTGTTGTTATAAGAGCGAACACTGAGGAACTCTTTTTCTAACGTAGTAACACATCGGTGTGCATTGGTACAAACTATAGAGCTAACTACGGCAAGGGGTGAGCTAGCTTCTACAACAACTCGGAATTCGTTTGGGTTTTTAATGTACAACACTACGATACGCCAGCAATTTGTACTGAGTGAAAAACATGAACAATCTTATTACAGTATCTGTAAAGTATTAGCCCACATTTCATGTTTTGTTTGTACACAGCTAAGCTAGCCATACGGTGTATGAACTGTAGTAGTACTAACACGCATGGCGTGCTGCGTGTTTCATGATCGATACTAAAGTGACTCACTCGATGGACAGTTGTTGGTCTGGTTCAGCTGGCCGGGGACGTTTCCTGTTGATTTTTGGTTAAGCAATCCATTTATGTCCACATAGCTTGTCTCCAAGTTCCATATTTAATCGCTTTCATCCCCCTTTCCCGTCTTCCGTCTGCTCCAACGTCTCACGCTTCCTTCGTGCTCGCTTCTAAAAGCATCAGTATATTTAGCTTCAGAAGTATAAGGTTGTAAATCCTCATATGTCCAAAAATAGTTATCTTCCGGTACCAAGTCAGCCATGATTAGAAAACACCGGAAGAAGGAACACACATTTTTTGCCAGAAGTCGCTGCTATGGAAACAGAAATTAATGCGCTGAAAAAGTCAGTCTCGGAAATGATTAAAATTACCAAAATACGGTAACTATCGAACATATTACATATTGTTATGAAGGTGTCTGTTACTACATTATATATATACTTGCAGTGTGTATATTGTACATATTACATATTGTTATGAAGGTGTCTGTTACTACATTATATATATACTTGCAGTGTGTATATTGTACATATTACATATTGTTATGAAGGTGTCTGTTACTACATTATATATATACTTGCAGTGTGTATATTGTACATATTACATATTGTTATGAAGGTGTCTGTTACTACATTATATATATACTTGCAGTGTGTATATTGTACATATTACATATTGTTATGAAGGTGTCTGTTACTACATTATATATATACTTGCAGTGTGTATATTGTACATATTACATATTGTTATGAAGGTGTCTATTACTACATTATATATATACTTGCAGCGTGTATATTGTACATATTACATATTGTTATGAAGGTGTCTATTACTACATTATATATATACTTGCAGTGTGTATATTGTACATATTACATATTGTTATGAAGGTGTCTGTTACTACATTATATATATACTTGCAGTGTGTATATTGTACATATTACATATTGTTATGAAGGTGTCTGTTACTACATTATATATATATACTTGCAGTGTGTATATTGTGCATATTACATATTGTTATGAAGGTGTCTATTACTACATTTTATATATATACTTGCAGTGTGTATATTGTACATATTACATATTGTTATGAAGGTGTCTGTTACTACATTATATAAATACTTGCAGTGTGTATATTGTACATATTACATATTGTTATGAAGGTGTAACCCTAACCCCAAACCTAACCCTATAATAATACAATTTTAAAAATAAAATAAAATAAAATAACATCAATTATATGATTTGCCTGGGTGGCAAAAAAATATATAAAAATAAAATAAAATTACAAAAAAAAAAATAAAGAAAAAAAAAAATAAAAAAAAGAAAAATAAAAAAAAAATATATATAAAAAAATAAAAAATAAAAATATATTTTTTTATATATTTTTTTTAATGTATTTTTTTATTTTATTTATTTATTTATTTTATTTTAATAAAATGTATTAAAAAACAACAACTAATATATATATATATATTACATATATATAATATATATATATATATATAAATTATATATATACATATATAAATGTACATTTTTATGTATATATATATATATATATATATATATATATATATATATATATATATATATATATATATATATATATATATATATATATATATATATATATATATATATATATATATGTATTTTTTTTAATATATATATGAAAATTGGATCGTCACCCCAAGAAAGTGAATCAAATCGATTGAATTGTGTAAAGGGTTAGGGTTAGGGTTAGGGTTAGGGTTAACCCTAACCCTAGCCCTAACCCTAACCCTATAATAATACAATTTAAAAAATAAAATAAAATAAAATAACATCAACTATATGATTTGCCTGGGTGGCAAACAAACATATATATAATAATAAAATTATAAGAAATAAGAAATAAAAGAAAAAAAAAAAGAAAAAAGAAAAAAAACAAAAATAAAAAAAAAACAAAAAAAACAAATATATATATATATGTTTTTTAAAATGTTTTTTTTATTGTATTTTTTAGTTTATTTATTTAATTTTTTAAATTTTAATAAAATGTATTTAAAAAAATAATACAAAATTATATATATATATATATATTATATATATATATATAAAAAATGTATACATATATATATATATATATACATATATATATGTATATATATATATATATATATATATATATATATATATATATATATATATATATATATATATATATATATATATATATATATATATATATATATATATTTTAATATTTTTTTTTTAATGTATTTTTTTATTTTATTTATTTATTTATTTTATTTTAATAAAATGTATTAAAAAAAACAACAACTAATATATATATATTATATATATATAATATACATATATATATATAAATTATATATATACATATATAAATGTACATTTATATATATATATATATATATATATATATATATATATATATATATATATATATATATATATATATATATATATATATATATATATATATATATATATATATATGTATTGTTTTTAATATATATATATATATAAATTGGATCGTCACCACAAGAAACTGAATCAAATCGATTGAATTGTGTAAAGGGTTAACTGTAACCCTAACCCTAACCCTAACCCTAACCCTACTCCAAACCCCATAATAATACAATTTTAAAAATAAAATAAAATAAAATAACATCAACTATATGATTTGCCTGGGTGGCAAAAAAATATATAATAATAAAATAAAATTTAAAAAAATATATAAATAAAAGAAAAAAAGAAAAATAAAATAAAAGAAAAAATATATAAAAAAATTTTTTTTATATATATTTTTTTAATTGTATTTTTTTATTTTTTTATTTTATTTTAATAAAATGTATTTAAAAAAATAATCTTGCCAATCTTTTGTTAACTCATTAATATTTTTTTTTTTTTAAATTTATTTAGTCTTTATTTGAGGGGACAAGGCACAGAAACATAAAGCTCAAAAAAGCGCTATTCAAGTATAACCCATTTACCATATATATATATATATATATATATATATATATATATATATATATATATATATATATATATATATATATATATATATATATATATATATATATATATATATATATATATATATATATGTTATGATCCGCTGCCCGGATCATAGTTTTACGTTTTCAAGTCACATGTGTTTTCAGCACCTTGTTTTGTTTCTGTTGCCATGACGGCAGATTATGCTCAGCTGCCTCTGGTTAGTGTTCGAGACGCTCACCTGTTGTCCGGGCACTAATCAGAGGGCTATTTAGTCTTCGCCCGGGCAGCACTCTGCCTGGCTTCCTAATTTGCTTACATGCAACAAGTATCGACCTCTTTGTTTCCTGCTAGCTTTCAGGCTATGCTATTTTTTGCTTGCTAGCTCCCATGCTAGTCCTTTTGTTTTTGTCTTTTGTGCTACGTACACGTCTTTGTTTTCTTTTCCCTGATATGATTTATTTGCCGAAATAAATCATTTTCCTACCTGCAAGCTGTGTCCGAGCCCGTCTGCATCCTTGGGAGAACACCTCGCACCACGATGCGACCAGGTCGCTACAATATATATATATATATATATATATATATATATATATATATATATATATATATATATATATATATATATATATATATATATATATATATATATATATATATATATATATATATATATATATATGTATATATATATATATGTATATATACACTACCGTTCAAAAGTTTGGGGTCACCCAAACAATTTTGTGGAATAGCCTTCATATCTAAGAACAAGAATAGACTGTCGAGTTTCAGATGAAAGTTCTCTTTTTCTGGCCATTTTGAGCGTTTAATTGAGCCCACAAATGTGATGCTCCAGAAACTCAATCTGCTCAAAGGAAGGTCAGTTTTGTAGCTTCTGTAACGAGCTAAAGTGTTTTCAGATGTGTGAACATGATTGCACAAGGGTTTTCTAATCATCAATTAGCCTTCTGAGCCAATGAGCAAACACATTGTACCATTAGAACACTGGAGTGATAGTTGCTGGAAATGGGCCTCTATACACCTATGTATATATTGCACCAAAAAGCAGACATTTGCAGCTAGAATAGTCATTTACCACATTAGCAATGTATAGAGTGTATTTCTTTCAAGTTAAGACTAGTTTAAAGTTATCTTCATTGAAAAGTACAGTGCTTTTCCTTCAAAAATAAGGACATTTACATGTGACCCCAAACTTTTGAACGGTAGTGTATATATATATATATATATATATACATAATCAAGGCTCTTTTTTCCCCGGGTAAGGAACATGCGCTACAATCCACTGTCTAAAAAATTCACATTTTCAAAAAGCTTACAGTTATTAAGCCTCTTGCAGCTTCATTTCTTTCTTACTGGAGGACAATAACCTTGAGCGCAAATGACTTCTTTGCTCCTGACTCGCTATAAAAAGGTAACTCAGGAACAAGCCACAATTGAATGAGAAGGTGACTTATGTCCACTATTTTCAGCAGTTAAAAAACAACAACATTGTCTCGAGGTTTTTATCTCATGGATTTCCTGTGCCTTCCATCTTGCTTAGTTAGTGATGGTGACTCATGGTTCTGTGATATTTGGACCGCATTTCTGACCATCATTTGGGTAGCGGTGCTTTGCAGTCCAAATGACCTTCAAGACAGGAGCCTCAAAAGACACAGGATGCTGCTCTCCCTTGCTTCAATCTCATGCGACAGTTTACTGGCGTGTTGCCCGGATGCGGAAGCGCAGGTTGAAGTATTTCATGTAGGTCAAACAGACAAAGATGAGTTCTGCGAGGGAGGCACAGAAGCAAAGGCCATGCAAAAACTAAATTTAAAGGCCTACTGAAATGATTTTTTTTTTATTTAAACGGGGATAGCAGATCCATTCTATGTGTCATACTTGATCATTTCGCGATATTGCCATATTTTTGCTGAAAGGATTTAGTAGAGAAAATTGACGATAAAGTTCGCAACTTTTGCTCGCTGATAAAAAAAAGCCTTGCCTGTAGCGGAAGTAGCGTGACGTCACAGGAGCTAGTATTCCTCACAATTCCACATTGTTTACAATGGAGCGAGAGAGATTCGGACCGACAAAGCGACGATTACCCCATTAATTTGAGCGAGGATGAAGGATTCGTAGATGAGGAACGTTACAGTGAAGGACTTGAGAGGCAGTGCAGGACGTATCTTTTTTCGCTCTGACCGTAACTTAGGTACAAGCTGGCTCATTGGATTCCTCACTCTCTCCTTTTTTTATTGTAGATCACAGATTTGTATTTTAAACCACCTGGGATACTATATCCTCTTGAAAATGAGAGTCCAGAACGCGAAATGGACATTCAGTGACTTTTATCTCCACGACAATACATCGGCGAAATACTTTTGCTACGAGCTAACGTGATAGCATCGTGCTTTAACTGCATATAGAAACAAAAAAAATAAACCCCTGACTGGAAGGATAGATAGAAAATCAACAATACTATTAAACCGTGGACATGTAAATACACGGTTAATGCTTTCCAGGCTGGCGAAGGTTAACAATGCTGTGCTAACGACGCCATTGGAGCTAACTTAGCAACTTAGCAACCGGACCGCACAGAGCTATGCTAAAAACATTAGCTCTCCACCTACGCCAGCCAGCCCTCATCTGCTCATCAACACCCGTGCTCACCTGCGTTCCAGCGATCGGCAGAAGGACGAAGGACTTCGCCCGATGCGTTTGGCGGCTCGGAGACGTAGGAAGTCAAGGTGAGGTCGGCGTCTAGCGCGTCTGCTCTCCAACAAAGTCCTCCTGGTTGTGTTGCTGTAGTCCGCTGCTAAAACACCGATCCCACCTACAACTGTCTTCTTTGCAGCCTTCATTGTTCATTAAACAAATTGCAAAGTATGTCCAGAATACTGTGGAATTATGAAATGAAAACAGAGCTTTTTGTATAGGATTCTACGGGGTACCATAACTTCCGTTATACTGACTTCGTCACGCGCATACGTCATCATACCGCGACGTTTCAGCCGGATATTTCCCGGGAAATTTAAAATGTCACTTTATAAGTTAACCCGGCCGTATTGGCATGTGTTGCAATGTTAAGATTTCATCATTGATATATAAACTATCAGACTGCGTGGTCACTAGTAGGGGCTTTCAGTAGGCCTTTAAAACTGCAAAACAACAAAACGTAATGCTGGAACAGAGCAAAACTCACGGCAGGAGGAAAGAGTGTCCAAAGTTCTTGCAGAAGCTCCACCAAATTTCCCACTCGGCACAATGCAGTCCGAAATGTAGCGTTCTCCTGGCAACCTCCAAACCCAGACTGGTCCATCAGATGGAAAAGTGTGATTCATCAGTCCAGAGAAGGTGTCTCCACTGCTCTAGAGTCCAGTGGCGACGTGCTTCACACCACTGCATTCCACGCTTTGCATTGGACTTGGTGATGTATGGCTTAGATGCAGCCGCTCGGCCATGGAAACCCATTCCATGAAGCTCTCTGCGTACTGTGCGTGGCCTAATTGGAAGGTGACATGAAGTTTGGAGCTCTGTAGCAAGTGACTGTGCAGAAAGTCTTTGCACTATGCTGACCTCTCTGTCAGTTTACCTGGCCTACCACTTGCTGGCTGAGTTGCTGTTGTTCCCAAACTCTTCACTTTTCTTAGAATAAAGTTGACTTTGGAATATTTAGGAGCGAGGACATTTCAGGACTGGATTTGTTGCACAGGTGGCATCCTATGACAGTTCCACGCTGGAAATCACTGAGAGCAGCCCATTCTTTCACAAATGTTAGTAGAAACAGTCTCCGTGCCTAAGTGCTTGATTTGATACACCGGGCCAACTGATTAGTGATTCTCATCATTTGGATGGCTGGCCAAATAATAATAATAATAATACCTGGGATTTATATAGCGCTTTTCTAAGTACCCAAAGTCGCTTAACATGTTAAAAACCCATCATTCATTCACACCTGGTGGTGGTAAGCTACTTTCGTAGCCACAGCTGCCCTGGGGTAGACTGAATACTTTTGGCAATATAGTGTATCTCTAATATTGAATACGGTGCTTTCTTTCCATTGACTGCCATTCATGTAAGCATCTTTTATAATAGTCATGAGGTGCAGGCCCGGCCCTAACCAATCTGGCGCCCTAGGCAAGATTTTAGGTGGCGCCCCCCCACATCGGCAGTGAAGTGTATATACTCACAAGAAACCGAATAGCTTTGTCTTTGACCTTTTTTTTTTACTTAAAGAAAGCAAATTAACAATCAGAATAGTTAACAAGATAAAAAAAAATATGAATAAATAAATGAATACAAAAAATAAAAAATGAATATATGAAATACAATATTTTTTACATACATAAACACAAAATAAAACATGTCAACAAGTTGCATAAAATAAATTAAAAATACAATATAAATAAGGCACTGCACAAAACAAGATATCAAACCAGTATGACTTTAACAACTATATTACAAAAAAAGGGGATCCTACAGAGTTCTCTATTTGTGCTTTTTAATATTGCATTAACTAGAATGACTTACAAATTACTGTACACCAGGGAGTACTGTAATTACCTAACGTCCATCCATCCATTTTCTACTGCTTATTCCCTTTGGGGTAGCGGGGGGCGCTGGAGCCTATCTCAGCTACAATCGGGCGGAAGGCGGGGTACACCCTGGACAAGTCGCCACCTCATCACAGGGCCAACACAGATAGACAGACAACATTCACACTCACATTCACACACTTGGGCCAATTTAGTGTTGCCAATCAACCTATCCCCAGGTGCATGTCTTTGGAGGTGGGAGGAAGCCGGAGTACCCGGAGGGAACCCACGCAGTCACGGGGAGAACATGCAAACTCCACACAGAAAGATCCTGAGCCCGGGATTGAACTCAGGACTACTCAGGACCTTCGTATTGTGAGGCAGACACACTAACCCCTCTGCCACCGTGCTTACCTAACGTTGTTACATTATTATTTTCCATAACAATTTAGCCCCCTCCACAATATTAACCCGACGTTAAAACAGAACTAGCTATTTATTGATTAGCAATTGCCGAATCATGTAACATTAGCTTAAAGCCAGGTTACTATCACATTCTGTAACAGACAAATAATTTCATGTAGGCTAACGTTACCTACCTGCTACCTCTGTCTTTTTCCCGTTTCTCCTCTTCTTTTCTCTTTTTTCTTCCCTGGGCACCTGACAGTTTTGGCCGTTTTGACATCTTGTGTAGTTTTTTGATGTGGTGACGTCCAAAAAGAGTCATGATACGGGAAGGGAGGGGGCGCACTGTGCGGGGGAGGGGTGGGGGGAGGGGGCGTAATGTTGTAACAAATAATATTTCTATTAAATAGGCTTTACTTTGCATTTTAATTAACGTGGGATTATTTTTTGTATTTAGAAATAATAATACTAATAATAATAATTTTTTTTTTCTCCAACATTTGTGGCACTGGCGTGGCGCCCCCTGATGGACGGCACCCTTAGCATTTGCCTATACGGCCTACGCCACGGGCCGGCCCTGATGACGTGTCCTTATTCATGTCACATCGTGGTTGTTGTTTGGAAGAATGTGGTGGATTTAGATGAATCTGGTTTGTTCCGACCCAATAAGAGTTGGGATGTTCAGGTGCATGAAGTGGTTGGAGGGTAAAGAGACTCTTAAGGGAGCTGAGAACAGTGAACTAGGACGACTGTTAAAGCCCACACAGATGCGGTTGAGCACGCACATTTTTTGGCCGCGGTTGAAAAGGAAGACCCAGCTGGACTGACCAACACAAAGACTTGGTTTCGCATGAATGGAGGACACACACGTAAGCCAAAATGTGTTTGCCTCTTTCAAAGTCATACTCAACCATGGAGCGCTACATAACTAATGGTGAGTCCATTTCTGATCGCCTTGTGAACTACTGTGTCCTCCATAAAACAACAACATTTAACAGTGATTTACCATGTTGTTAGAAACTACCATGTGAGCTGCACATTCATTTGATTTTGATTTCAATGGTTTATTTTTTCACAAAACCCAAAAGCAGTGAAGTTGGCACGTTGTGTATTTCGTAAATAAAAACAAAATACAATGATTTGCAAATCCTTTTCAACTTATATTCAATTGAATAGACTGCAAAGACAAGATATTTCATGTTCACACTGAGAAACTTTGGTATTTTTTGCAAATAATCATGAACTTAGAATTTAATGGCAGCAACACATTGCAAAAAAGGCATTTTTTACCAGTGTGTTACATGGCCTTTCCTTTTAACAACACTCAGTAAAGGTTTGGGAAGTGAGGAGACACATTTTTGAAGTGGAATTCTTTCCCATTCTTGCTTGATGTACAGCTTAAGTTGTTCAACAGTCTCCCTTCTCATATTTTAACCTTCACACATTTTCAATGTCTGGACTACAGGCAGGCCAGTGTAGTACCCGCACTCTTTTACTATGAAGCCACGCTGTTGTAACACGTGGCTTGGCATTGTCTTGCTGAAATAAGCAGGGGCGTCCATGATAACGTTGCTTGGATGGCAACATATGTTGCTCCAAAAGCTGTATGTACCTTTCAGCATTAATGGTGCCTTCACAGATGTGTAAGTTACCCATGTCTTGGGCACTAATACACCCCCATACCATCACACATGCTGCCTTTTACACTTTCACCCTAGAACAATCCGGATGGTTCTTTTCCTCTTTGGTCCGGAGGACACGACGTCCACAGTTTCCAAAAACAATTTGAAATGTGGACTCGTGAGACCACAGAACACTTTTCCACTGTGCATCAGTCCATCTTAGATGAGCTTGGGCCCAGCGAAGCCGGCGGCGTTTCTGGGTGTTGTTGATAAATGGCTTTGGCATTGCATAGTAGAGTTTTAACTTGCACTTACAGATGTAGCGACCAACTATAGTTTCTGAAGTGTTCCTGAGCCCATGTGGTGATATCCTTTACACACTGATGTCGCTTTTTGATGCAGTACCGCCTGAGGGATCGAAGGTCAAGGTCAGTGATTTCTCAAGATTCTCTGAAACTTTCACCGTAATTCTTTAGCACTATCTTGTTTAGCTTATGCATTGTTTATGTTCTTTTTTTCTTTTGTTTTTTGCTCTATGCTTTTTAACCTGTAAAGCACTTTGGTCCAAGTTAAAAATTGTTGTAAACTTGCTATATAAATGAAGTTACCTTGCCTTTGTTAGAATGATCATGTATATATATTATCACACAACTTTAGTATGCTTAAAGTCAGTTGCTATAGTTATTAGCTATTGTGCTCAAGTTAGACTTTTGTATCTGTTCCTCAGCCGCAGATGTTACCTTTGTTTTAGCCCGCTAACAGCCAAGGACTTCAAGGACCTCAACGAAGATAAGACGACAGCATACAGACGAAGCGGAGACAAGGCGAAATCACAAGCACATTCCGTCACGTATTGTGCGTCCTGGACCTGCTTTGCATGATATGTGTGACCACTCCTTTTAAAGGCGGCCTCAGTGATGTTGACTGTGGAACTCCTGAATAATCAGAATCAGAATCAGAATCACAATAGTTTTATTGCCATTGATTGAGAACGGGTTCACAAACTACGAATTTTTCTTGGTGCAAACGTGCGACATAAAACACATATAACACATATTTGGTAATAAAAAGAGCTGTGACTGAGCTATCAGATAGACTTAGAAGGGATTCAAGGAATTCAAGGAGCTGCTGTTAGGAGTTATTGTTCATTTGCCTGATGGCCGAGAGGAAAAAACTGTTCAGGTGGCGGGAGGTGTGGGTCTGGATGGAGCGTAGTCTCCTGCCTGAGGGGAGAGGGGAGAATAGTGTGTGTCCAGGGTGAGAAGAGTCAGCTGTGATCCGACCCACACGCCTCCTGGTCCTGGAGGAGAACAAGTCCTGGAGGGATGGGAGCTTGCAGCCAATCACCTTCTCAGCAGCACGTACGATGCGCTGCAGTCTATTCTTATCCTGGACTGTGGCGCCGGGGAACCACACTGTGATGGAGGAGGTCAGGATGGACTCTATGATGGCTGAGTAATAAATAAATAGAGGAATGCGGGAGCTGTACCTTAGAGCGTAGGGCGAGACTGCGACTAAGTGTGCAGCTCCATGCGTTCTCCTCATGAGCTAAATTGAACTCTGTCTCTGCATGGTTCCTTGCTTCTTGTCTGATTAATAGATGTCATCAGTGTTTGAACCTGACAGCCTTGTCTTGCCTTGCCTTTTAGTCTGGAATTTACGATAAGCCAAAAAATTGTTTTTTATGAAACATTTTGGGCCCCTGAAAAATCTCGGCCCCCAGGCGACTGCCCGTGTTTGCTTACCGATAAGTCCGCCGATACATCGCATCCTCAACTTGGTCACTGAAAATGCTATAAATGTACACTTTCATTGCGATCAACATGACACACAGTATTTGCCAAGTATTTTGAAGCATCACATTTAAACTCTTGTCTGACAAAAAAATGGTTCTGTATTGAAAATCTAACTGAATGTGACCTTGAAGGAGACGGTAAGCTCAAATGATTAATACTTCACCGTTTATGATTGAGTGTGCTATTGAATGACATGTCTTTTAACGAGTGGTAATGTAGACACTAGAAATGTGTCATCGAACCAACTGAGGCTTCGCCAATGAATTCATTAGTTGAACATCATTCGTATGACCTTTGTAAGACCCCCTGCCTTTCTTTGTAGGATATCAGTCTAAAGGCCTACTGAAAGCCACTACTAGCGACCACGCAGTCTGATAGTTTATATATCAATGATGAACTCTTAACATTGCAACACATGCCAATACGGCCGGGTTAACTTATAAAGTGACATTTTAAATTTCCCGGGAAATATCCGGCTGAAACGTCGCGGTATGAAGACGTATGCGCGTGACGAAGTCAGTTTAACGGAAGTTATGGGACCCCATAGAATCCTATACAAAAAGCTCTGTTTTCATTTCATAATTCCACAGTATTCTGGACATCTTTTGCAATTTGTTTAATGAATAATGAAGGCTGCAAAGAAGACAGTTTTAGGTGGGATCGGTGTATTAGCAGCGGACTACAGCAACACAACCAGGAGGACTTTGTTGGAGAGCAGACGCGCTAGCCGCCGACCTCACCTTGACTTCCTACGTCTCTGGGCCGCCAAACGCATCGGGTGAAGTCCTTCGTCCTTCCGCCGATCGTTGGAACGCAGGTGAGCACGGGTGTTGATGAGCAGGTGAGGGCTGGCTGGCGTAGGTGGAGAGCTAATGTTTTTAGCATAGCTCTGTGCGGTCCGGTTGCTAAGTTAGCTTCAATGGCGTCGTTAGCACAGCATTGTTAACCTTTGCCAGCCTGGAAAGCATTAACCGTGTATTTACATGTCCACGGTTTAATAGTATTGTTGATTTTCTGTCTATCCTTCCAGTCAGGGGTTTATTTCTTTTGTTTCTATATGCAGTTAAAGAATGATGCTATCACGTTAGCTCGTAGCTAAAGCATTTCGCCGATGTATTGTCGTGGAGATAAAAGGCACTGAATGTCCATTTCGCGTTCTCGACTCTCATTTTCAAGAGGATATAGTATCCCAGGTGGTTTAAAATACAAATCCGTGATCCACAATAGAAAAAGGAGAGAGTGTGGAATCCAATGAGCCAGCTTGTACCTAAGTTACGGTCAGAGCGAAAAAAAAAAAGTATTTCACTGCATTCTAGTCCGTCACTCTAACGTTCCTCATCCACGAATCTTTCATCCTCGCTCAAATTAATGGGGTAATGGTCCGAATCGCTCTAGCTGCGTTGAAAACAATAGGAAAATATGAGGGAGTGAACAACTGACAACGTCACGCTACTTCCGGTAGGGGCAAGGCTTTATTTAATCAGAGACCAAAAGTTGCAAACTTTATCAACGTTGTTCTATACTAAATCCTTTCAGCAAAAATATGGCAATATCGCAAAATGATCAAGTATGACACATAGAATGGATCTGCTATTCCCGTTTAAATAAAATAAAAAAATTCATTTCAGTAGGCCTCTAAATGAGTTCATTAGGTGGTATCAAAGCCATGTGCTGGGGCTGTGTTCATGCTTGCAAATATATTTTTTTCAAAAAGGAAATGTGTTACGTAACATCTAAATGTTTTTCCCCCCCCTGTGAGGGAAAGCCACAGAAAGTCAATCGCATGAGAGATTCTGGCTTTAGTTTTTACACCGAGGCAACCCTGGCAGGATATCAAACCCAAGCCCCTTTGAAGAGCATCAACTCAGTCGTCTCCTCTTCCTGAGGGCTGGATTTCGGCGGGGGACACTCTTGCTGTCCACTGCAAGTCCCCGGGTTTAGGGTTTGGCAAGAGCTGGGGGGGCCAGGACAGTCTGGGACATACAAAAGTATACACATTAGCATGCATGGAGGGTTGCATGGTATCAATCAATCAATCAATCAATCAATGTTTATTTATATAGCCCTAAATCACAAGTGTCTCAAAGGGCTGTACAAGCCACAACGACATCCTCGGTACAGAGCCCACATACGGGCAAGGAAAACTCACCCCAGTGGGACGTCAATGTGAATGACTATGAGAAACCTTGGAGAGGACCGCATATGTGGGTAACCCCCCCCCCCCTCTAGGGGAGACCGAAAGCAATGGATGTCGAGTGGGTCTGACATAATATTGTGAAAGTCCAACACATCAGAGAAAGTCCAGTCCATGGTGGGGCCAGCAGGAACCATCCCGAGCGGAGACGGGTCAGCAGCGTAGAGATGTCCCCATCCGATGGACAGGCTAGCGGTCCACCCCGGAGCAGAGTAGAAAAGAAAAGAAAAGAAACGGCAGATCAACTGGTCTAAAAAGGGAGTCTATTTAAAGGCTAGAGTATACAAATGAGTTTTAAGATGAGACTTAAATGCTTCTACTGGTATACCGGTATTAGTATAGTACCGCAATACTAATGAATCATATTCTGTACTATACCGACTCTGAAAAGTACCGGTCCGTAAACCGGTAGTTTTTGTTGGTGTTCCTAGGGATAGGTTGATTGGCAGCACTAAATGGTCCCTAGTGTGTGAATCAATCAATGTCAATCAATGTTTATTTATATAGCCCTAAATCACAAGTGTCTCAAAGGGCTGTACAAGCCACAACGACATCCTCGGTACAGAGCCCACATACGGGCAAGGAAAAACTCACCCCAGTGGGACGTCGGTGAATGACTATGAGAAACCTTGGAGAGGACCGCATATGTGGGTAACCCCCCCCCTCTAGGGGAGACCGAAAGCAACGGATGTCGAGTGGGTCTGACATAACATTGTGAAAGTCCAGTCCACAGTGGATCCAACACATCAGCGGGAGTCCAGTCCACAGCGGGGCCAACAGGAAACCATCCCGAGCGGAGACGGGTCAGCAGCGCAGAGATGTCCCCAACCGATGCACAGGCTAGTGGTCCACCCGGGGTCCCGGCTCTGGACAGCCAGCACTTCATCCATGGCCACCGGACCTATGCAACTCCCCCTCGCAAGGGACAGGGGAGAAGAGGAGAGAAGAAAAGAAACGGCAGATCAACTGGTCTAAAAAAGGGGGGGTCTATTTAAAGGCTAGATTATACAAATGAGTTTTAAGATGGGACTTAAATGCTTCTACTGAGGTAGCATCTCTAACTGTTACCGGGAGGGCATTCCAGAGTACTGGAGCCCGAATAGAAAACGCTCTATAGCCCGCAGACTTTTTTTTGGCTCTGGGAATCACTAATAAGCCGGAGTTCTTTGAACGCAGATTTCTTGTCGGGACATATGGTACAATACAATCGGCGAGATAGGCTGGAGCTAAACCGTGTAATATTTTATACGTAAGTAGTAAAACCTTAAAGTCGCATCTTAAGTGCACAGGAAGCCAGTGCAAGTGAGCCAGTATAGGCGTAATATGATCAAACTTTCTTGTTTTTGTCAAAAGCCTTGCAGCCGCATTTTGTACCAACTGTAATCTTTTAATGCTAGACATAGGGAGGCCCGAAAATAATATGTTACAGTAATCGAGACGAGACGTAACGAACGCATGAATAATGATCTCAGCGTCGCTAGTGGACAAGATGGAACGAATTTTAGCGATATTACGGAGATGAAAGAAGGCCGTTTTAGTAACACTCTTAATGTGTGACTCAAACGAGAGAGTTGGGTCGAAGATAATACCCAGATTCTTTACCGAGTCTCCTTGTTTAATTGTTTGGTTGTCAAATGTTAAGGTGGTATTATTAAATAGATGTTGGTGTCTAGCAGGACCGATAATCAGCATTTCCGTTTTCTTAGCGTTGAGTTGCAAAAAGTTAGCGGACATCCATTGTTTAATTTCATTAAGACACGCCTCCAGCTGACTACAGTCCGGCGTGTTGGTCAGCTTTAGGGGCATGTAGAGTTGAGTGTCATCAGCATAACAGTGAAAGCTAACACCGTACTTGCGTATAATGTCACCTAGCGGCAGCATGTAAATACTAAAGAGTGCAGGGCCAAGAACCGAACCCTGGGGAACTCCGCACGTTACCTTGACATAGTCCGAGGTCACATTGTTATGGGAGACGCACTGCATCCTGTCAGTAAGATAAGAGTTAAACCAAGACAAGGCTAAGTCTGACATACCAATACGTGTTTTGATACGCTCTAATAAAATATTATGATCGACGGTATCGAAAGCGGCGCTAAGATCAAGAAGCAGCAACATAGATGACGCATCAGAATCCATCGTTAGCAATAGATCATTAGTCATTTTTGCGAGGGCTGTCTCCGTAGAGTGATTTGCCCTGAAACCGGATTGAAAAGGTTCACAGAGATTGTTAGTCACTAAGTGTTCATTTAGCTGCTGTGCAACAGTTTTTTCGAGAATTTTGGAAATAAACGGAAGGTGGGAGACCGGTCGGTAGTTTACCATGAGGTCAGGATCGAGGTTAGGTCTTTTGAGCAGAGGATGAATAACCGCTTTTTTGAATGCTAGGGGAACAGTGCCGGAGGAAAGTGATAAGTTTATAATATTTAACACTGATGGACCTAATAATACAAACAGTTCCTTGATAAGTTTCCCAGGAAGTGGGTCAAGTAAACATGTTGTTTGTTTTATCCCACTTACACGCTGTAATAATTCCTCTAATGTTATTTCATCAAAAATAGAGAGACTATTTTGGAGGGCAGTGTCCGTCGTATATACAGTCGTATTTGTGTTAATAGAGCCCAGTTGTAGCTGGGATGCGTTGTCTTTAATCTCCTTTCTAATGAGTTCAATTTTCTTATTAAAGAAATTCATAAAATCATCTGCCGAGTGGGTGGAGCTACTGGGAGGAGTCCCTTGTTGGGTTAGCGATGCTACTGTACTAAACAGAAATTTAGGATCGTTTTTGTTGAGGCGGATGAGATTTGAGTAGTATTTAGCTTTAGCTAAGGTAAGCATGCGTTTATAAGTTATTAAACTACCACTCCATGCTTGATGAAAAACCTCAAGTTTAGTCGCGCGCCATTTGCGTTCCAGTTTTCTACATGATAATTTATGAGCTCTAATTTCTTCTGTAAACCATGGGGTGTGCCTTTTAGGGGCCCTTTTTTGCTTTAGCGGTGCTATACTATCAATAATTTCGCGCAAGGCATCGTCAAAGTTGTTAGTGAGTTTATCAATAGAGCCGACATAATTTGGGAATGGTGCTATTACCGAAGGCAGTAGGTCAGCAAGAGTCATCGTTGTGGCAGCATTAATGTTGCGGCCGCTATAGCAGTTATTATTATTATTAGCTTGTTGACAAAGAGTCAAAACTTCAAATTTTATAAGGTAATGATCGGACATTACTTTAGTATATGGAAGTATCATAACTTTGG
Source organism: Entelurus aequoreus (assembly GCF_033978785.1). Lineage (NCBI taxonomy): Eukaryota > Metazoa > Chordata > Actinopteri > Syngnathiformes > Syngnathidae > Entelurus > Entelurus aequoreus. The sequence continues at coordinate 82,207,806 of NC_084736.1, forward strand.
AGGAGGTGACACCCCTGACAAGCACTAGATCTATTGTATTACCGTTGCGATGCGTGGGTTCATGTATTATTTGTGTAAGACCACAGCTATCAATTATGGTTTGGAGCGCCACGCACTGAGGGTCCGATGGGGTATTCATATGGATATTAAAGTCCCCCATTATGATTATATTGTCGGCGTGCGTCACTAGATCAGCAACGAACTCTGAGAATTCACTGATAAAGTCCGAATAGGGCCCAGGGGGGCGGTAGATAACAGCCAGGTCGAGAGGTAGCGGTGTGACAGACCTCATAGTAAGCACCTCAAACGATTTATATTTATTATTTAGGTTAGGGGTAAGGTTGAAATTTTCATTGTATATTAGTGCGACACCCCCTCCCCTTTTAAGAGGGCGGACAACATGCGCATTCGTATAGTTAGGAGGAGATGCCTCATTGAGCGCAAAAAATTCGTCCGGTTTGAGCCAGGTTTCGCTAAGACCAATGACGTTAAGATTGTTGTCTCTAATGACCTCATTAACCAATAACGCCTTGGGAGACAATGATCTTATGTTTAAAAAGCCCATATTATAGGTATTGGGCTGTTTTGACGAGTTTTTGTTAAGATTATCCGTAGTGGCAATATTAACAATGTTGCGTTTATTATGCGTAGTGCACTTTAAATAGTTTCGACCATATCTAGGAATTGATATGACGGGAATTTTCCGATTGTTTGCTTGGTGCTGCAGTAGACTGGACATATCATAATTTGCCACCTCAGTAGAATGCATGTCCACCTCTGACACAGACACAACAGAAAAAACATTATGTGAATTGTGTATTATTCTAAGAGAATTGCTATGCGTACATGGATTATCCAGCCTGGCGCTGGCTAGTTCTAGCTTAACTGACTCCTCACCCGGACTAACAGACATTGTAATTGCCTGTGACCGGGCTTGCTCTAGTGTAGTCAGTCAAGTGAGACTTAAATAGTAATCTATGTTTCTAGACAGGATGATGGCGCCTTCCTGGTTAGGGTGAAGGCCGTCTCTCATCAGCAAGCCTGGTTTGCCCCAGAAAGAGGGCCAGTTATCAATAAACGTTAGTCCCTGCGTCCTACAGTAGCTAGCCAACCACTTGTTAAGCGAGACTAATCTGCTATATCTCTCATCATTGCCTCTCGCAGGCAGGGGGCCAGAGACAATTACTCGATGCCTGGACATCTTTCTGGCGAGATCACAAGTCCTGGCTATGTTTCTCTTTGTAATCTCTGACTGTCTCATTCTAGTGTCATTGGAGCCAACGTGTACAACTATATTCGCATAATTAGTGGTGCGATTAGCCTGTCGTACGTGTTTACTAGGCCTGTTGCGAGTTAGCTCCCTAAGATTAGCTTCAATGTCAGGTGCTCTGGCCCCGGGGATACACTTTATTGTGGCTGGTTTGCTAAGCTTTATGTTTCGGGTGATGGAGTCCCCTATAACTAAGGTGTGGTGCCCGGTAGACTGGGGTGTAGGACTAGCTAAAGAGCTAAATCTATTATGCGTCTCAACCGGTACACCGTAGCTTGTAGGCCGCTTAGGACTGCTACAAGCTGGGCTAGTTAGCTCGCTACAGCTAACGCTAGCAGATGTGTCCGCAACATCTAAAGTTACGACATTACTCTGCTCTAACTGGCGGACACGGCCCTCTAGCAGAGCCAACCTCTCCGTGAGTATGGTGCAAGACGCGCAGGAAGCCATTACTCACAGTGTTTTCTGTCACCGAGTGAAGTTCCTGCTGTCCTCAGGGAAGTGGTCGCGGTCTGTAGGAGTAGCTTCTTACTGACCGGCGCTGCCTTTCTCCGCGCTAGCTTAGCAGCTGGCTAGCTGAGGAAAGGGTGGTGGGACAGAGATCGGGTGATTTGCAAGTTAAATAGTACCACTAAAAATGTTTGAGAAGTGATAAAGAAAGCTGTAGAACAATTAAAAGCACACAGATAGAGCGCTACTTAGCTTTTTCGCAACAGCGAACAGACGGCGAGCAGTCACGCACGGTGAACCGGAACCGGAAGTGAATGTTGTCTGTCTATCTGTGTTGGGCCTGCGATGAGATGGCGACTTGTCCAGGGTGTACACCCGCCTTCCGCCAGAATGCAGCTGAGATAGGCTCCAGCACCCCCCGCAACCCTGAAAGGGACAAGCCGTAGAAAATGGATGGATGGATGTTTGCTGGCCTGGCAGCTGGTTGCATCAGCTTTGCTCTTTTACTGTCTTTAATGTCCTTTGTGTTCTTTGATGTTTCCCTATGTGTGCTATGGCTAAGAGGTTTTTTTCCCTTGGCCTCAGTCTGGACCCACCCCACCCCTCCCAAACCCCCCCTGTTTCTCAACTTTTTGATAAGTAAGGGGTGCCGGAAGTTGGCAGACCCCTCAGTGATCCTGTTCTGTCTCTCTGTAATGTTTAATCCTGTTCTGTCTCCCTGTAATGTTTGTCTGCTCTTGAATGGGACTGTGCTGAAAATCTTAATTTCCCCTCTGGGATTAATAAAGTACTTCTGATTCTGAATCTGATTCTGATCATTTTTTTCTCATCATGTTAAAACCATATCCGTTTTGAAGTAGTCCATGGACCAGGACGACAAAAATATGCAATAAAGTAATCAAATCAAATCTATATAATAGTTATGGTAATAGTGTTTTTATCCACACGTCTATGTGAGGTAATGGGCTCCAGTTCTGTCACACCAAGAATGTGATGTGATGTGATGTGAATTACATTTATATAGCGCTTTTTCTCAAGTGACTCAAAGCGCTTTACATTGTGAAACCCAATATCTAAGTTACATTTAAACCAGTGTGGGTGGCACTGGGAGCAGGTGGGTAAAGTGTCTTGCCCAAGGACACAACGGCAGTGACTAGGATGGCGGAAGCGGGGATCGAACCTGCAACCCTCAAGTTGCTGGCACGGCCGCTCTACCAACCGAGCTATACCGAATGGGCAGCGTATTGAGTTTGGTGATGAAAAGGAGACGTTCCAAGTACAGTTAGTTATTACTCAATAACTAATTAGTTTGTTGGGAAATTACTGCCAGATTAATTTTCAGGCGTAGAAAATACATAAAAGGAACTGGTTAGTTAAATTTCTGTTTTCTATGATTCCTTTAGGGGTGCCAACCAAGGCCAAGTTGTCTGACAGTGAGTCTTCAATGAGGGTAACACACATCTTTTCTGACTTTGGGAGGACCCACACATCACAGAAAAGACAATCTCCACACAAACTTAGATGAAAAAATATACCTTTCTTGTTGTATATGTGTATTATATATATACGTGTACACAGGCTATATTTCTTACAGTGGGTTTATTGATTGGTCCCGGCTCGTAAGACATTACATTGGAACCTTTGGTTGGTTGAGTGTACAAAAACAACAAATAAGTGCTAGGTTGCAAACTCTCACACTTTGTCACTTTTAGAGCTGCAGCAAGAGGGGGAACATTTATCAGCCCTGAGTAGTTTATTGATTAATGTTAATTGTTGGGCCTTGTGGGAAGTATATTTTCAACAGAGACATTCTAGTTGGGGCTATTGTTATTGGTTTAGTCTACGCTTGAGATGTCCCATTGGTAACTACCATGGGAGTCCAATGAACCAGTCAGCCCAGTAAGAGTCTCGCTCACACTATTATGTTAGATCCACTATGGACTGGACTCTCACAATATTATGTTAGATCCACTATGGACTGGACTCTCACTATTATGTTAGATCCACTATGGACTGGACTCTCACTATTATGTTAGATCCACTAAGGACTGGACTCTCACTATTATGTTAGATCCACTATGGACTGGACTCTCACTATTATGTTAGATCCACTAAGGACTTGACTCTCACTATTATGTTAAATCCACTAAGGACTGGACTCTCACACTATTATGTTAGATCCACTATGGACTGGACTCTCACTATTATGTTAGATCCACTATGGACTGGACTCTCACTATTATGTTAGATCCACTAAGGACTGGACTCTCACTATTATGTTAGATCCACTAAGGACTGGACTCTCACTGTTATGTTAGATCCACTATGGACTGGACTCTCACACTATTATGTTAGATCCATTATGGACTGGACTCTCACACTATTATGTTAGATCCACTATGGACTGGACTCTCACTATTATGTTAGATCCACTATGGACTGGACTCTCACTATTATGTTAAATCCACTAAGGACTGGACTCTCACACTATTATGTTAGATCCACTATGGACTGGACTCTCACTATTATGTTAGATCCACTAAGGACTGGACTCTCACTATTATGTTAGATCCACTAAGGACTGGACTCTCACTATTATGTTAGATCCACTATGGACTGGACTCTCACACTATTATGTTAGATCCACTATGGACTGGACTCTCACACTATTATGTTAGATCCACTATGGACTGGACTCTCACACTATTATGTTAGATCCACTATGGACTGGACTCTCACAATATTATGTTAGATCCACTATGGACTGGACTCTCACACTATTATGTTAGATCCACTATGGACTGGACTCTCACACTATTATGTTAGATCCACTATGGACTGGACTCTCACACTATTATGTTAGATCCACTATGGACTGGACTCTCACACTATTATGTTAGATCCACTATGGACTGGACTCTCACACTATTATGTTAGATCCACTATGGACTGGACTCTCACACTATTGTATTAGATCCACCATAGACTGGACTCTCACACTATTATGTTAGATCCACTATGGACTGGACTCTCACACTATTATATTAGATCCACTATGGACTGGACTCTCACTATTATGTTAGATCCACTATGGACTGGACTCTCACACTATTATGTTAGATCCACTATGGACTGGACTCTCACTATTATGTTAGATCCACTATGGACTGGACTCTCACACTATTATGTTAGATCCACTATGGACTGGACTCTCACTATTATGTTAGATCCACTATGGACTGGACTCTCACACTATTATGTTAGATCCACTATGGACTGGACTCTCACACTATTATGTTAGATCCACTATGGACTGGACTCTCACTATTATGTTAGATCCACTATGGACTGGACTCTCACACTATTATATTAGATCCACTATAGACTGGACTCTCACACTATTATGTTAGATCCACTATGGACTGGACCCTCACACTATTATATTAAAATCACTATGGACTGGACTCTCACTATTATGTTAGATCCACTATGGACTGGACTCTCACACTATTATGTTAGATCCACTATGGACTGGACTCTCACACTATTATGTTAGATCCACTATGGACTGGACTCTCACACTATTATGTTAGATCCACTATGGACTGGACTCTCACACTATTATGTTAGATCCACTATGGACTGGACTCTCACTATTATGTTAGATCCACTATGGACTGGACTCTCACACTATTATGTTAGATCCACTATGGACTGGACTCTCACACTATTATGTTAGATCCACTATGGACTGGACTCTCACAATATTATGTTAGATCCACTATGGACTGGACTCTCACACTATTATGTTAGATCCACTATGGACTGGACTCTCACACTATTATGTTAGATCCACTATGGACTGGACTCTCACACTATTATATTAGATCCACTATGGACTGGACTCTCACTATTATGTTAGATCCACTATGGACTGGACTCTCACACTATTATGTTAGATCCACTATGGACTGGACTCTCACTATTATGTTAGATCCACTATGGACTGGACTCTCACACTATTATGTTAGATCCACTATGGACTGGACTCTCACTATTATGTTAGATCCACTATGGACTGGACTCTCACACTATTATGTTAGATCCACTATGGACTGGACTCTCACTATTATGTTAGATCCACTATGGACTGGACTCTCACACTATTATATTAGATCCACTATAGACTGGACTCTCACACTATTATGTTAGATCCACTATGGACTGGACCCTCACACTATTATATTAAAATCACTATGGACTGGACTCTCACTATTATGTTAGATCCACTATGGACTGGACTCTCACACTATTATGTTAGATCCACTATGGACTGGACTCTCACACTATTATGTTAGATCCACTATGGACTGGACTCTCACACTATTATGTTAGATCCACTATGGACTGGACTCTCACACTATTATGTTAGATCCACTATGGACTGGACTCTCACTATTATGTTAGATCCACTATGGACTGGACTCTCACACTATTATGTTAGATCCACTATGGACTGGACTCTCACACTATTATGTTAGATCCACTATGGACTGGACTCTCACAATATTATGTTAGATCCACTATGGACTGGACTCTCACACTATTATGTTAGATCCACTATGGACTGGACTCTCACACTATTATGTTAGATCCACTATGGACTGGACTCTCTCACTATTATGTTAGATCCACTATGGACTGGACTCTCACACTATTATGTTAGATCCACTATGGACTGGACTCTCACACTATTATGTTAGATCCACTATGGACTGGACTCTCACACTATTATGTTAGATCCACTATGGACTGGACTCTCACACTATTATGTTAGATCCACTATGGACTGGACTCTCACTATTATGTTAGATCCACTATGGACTGGACTCTCACACTATTATATTAGATCCACTATAGACTGGACTCTCACTATTATGTTAGATCCACTATGGACTGGACTCTCACACTATTATGTTAGATCCACTATGGACTGGACTCTCACTATTATGTTAGATCCACTATGGACTGGACTCTCACACTATTATATTAGATCCACTATAGACTGGACTCTCACACTATTATGTTAGATCCACTATGGACTGGACCCTCACACTATTATATTAAAATCACTATGGACTGGACTCTCACTATTATGTTAGATCCACTATGGACTGGACTCTCACACTATTATGTTAGATCCACTATGGACTGGACTCTCACACTATTATGTTAGATCCACTATGGACTGGACTCTCACACTATTATGTTAGATCCACTATGGACTGGACTCTCACACTATTATGTTAGATCCACTATGGACTGGACTCTCACTATTATGTTAGATCCACTATGGACTGGACTCTCACACTATTATGTTAGATCCACTATGGACTGGACTCTCACACTATTATGTTAGATCCACTATGGACTGGACTCTCACAATATTATGTTAGATCCACTATGGACTGGACTCTCACACTATTATGTTAGATCCACTATGGACTGGACTCTCACTATTATGTTAGATCCACTATGGACTGGACTCTCTCACTATTATGTTAGATCCACTATGGACTGGACTCTCACACTATTATGTTAGATCCACTATGGACTGGACTCTCACACTATTATGTTAGATCCACTATGGACTGGACTCTCACACTATTATGTTAGATCCACTATGGACTGGACTCTCACACTATTATGTTAGATCCACTATGGACTGGACTCTCACACTATTATGTTAGATCCACTATGGACTGGACTCTCACACTATTATGTTAGATCCACTATGGACTGGACTCTCACACTATTATGTTAGATCCACTATGGACTGGACTCTCACAATATTATGTTAGATCCACTCGACGTCCATTGCACCGGTCCAGTTTGAAGTCACATGACATACTGTAGGTCATGTAAAACAGCATTAAAAAAGCAGTTAACTGGGCTACCTGGGAACAAAACAACATCATTAACATTTCGACCCTGTTTTTGGAGCGTTTAGACCAGGGGTGTCAAACTCATTTTAGATCGGGGGCCACATGGAGAAAAATCTACTCCCAGGTGGGCCGGACAGGTAAAATCACGGCACGATAACTTAAAAATAAAGACAAATTCAGATTGTTTTCTTTGTTTAAAAATAGAACAAGAAAATTCTGAAAATGTACAAATCATAATGTTTTTTTGTTTTTTTTTACACTTACATGTTGCGGTTAATAGTATTCTATCTTTATTTGTCGTTATTTATATTTTCTGAATACATTATGTGATAATGTTCATCAGTCAACTCATTGGTGTTAATTTTCAATCTATTACGATAAAAAAATTATATCAAAATCAAATTACAGGCTGTCATTCATGTAAGTTTGCTCATTTTCCTTAACTGGTGCACTAACATCATGTGGTTTATTTAATTTTTTTACATATGTAGCATAATCTACAAAGATGCAAATAATTGCTATTGTGACATCTAGTGGACACATTTAGAACAGCAGTTTCTTTCATTCAAAAATTTTGGTTCATTTTTATACTTAGCAAACTCATCCCGCGGGCCGGATAAAACCTGTCCGCGGGCCTGATCCGGCCCACGGGCCGTACGTTTGACACCCCTGGTTTAGACTCTGTGTTCATGACTGTATTCCTCCCATATCTTTTACTCGTGCTGTATGATGATACACTCTATGAAATGAAGTCCTATTGGTCTATCTAAGAAAAGTAAGTTTAATGATCAGTGCAAGTGCATTACTATTTAAGGGCTTGGCAAGGAATTACTAGTATAACTAATATAACGTTGATTGGATCTCTAGTCTACGTGGCGTTTACCGCTGATGGGAATGTTATCTTTCCTTGTCGCTGAGTCCAGGGGAGTTGGTCAGCGATAATGCTCTCCATCATCGAGCACTCTTCTCAACTGTTTCTATGGAGACCGGGCTGTGTTTTCTACAATGTCTAATAGCATGAATACAATCTGGTAACTTAGACGTTATTGCATAACGAGGCTGACATTAGGGCACTGGCTACAATCTTGCTTCAACAGCTGTCAGCATGGCAGTCTTTAGATTGGGGGTGCGCAACCGGCGGCTCTTCAGCGCCGCCCTACAGGCTCCCTGAAGCTTTTTCAAAAGATGTGTGAAAATGGTTTACTATGGTTTCTGTCGGAGGACAAACATGACACAAACCTTCCTAAATGGTTAGAAACCGCACTGTTTATATTAAACATGCTTCTGTCAGGTTCAAACACTGATGACATCTATTAAATAAGACAAGAGGCAAAGAATTAAACAGAGACAGAATTCAATTTGGGCTCAATATTGAGGAGAGTCGTCTGTACACTGTACCCTTGTACAGTTTCTCAGCACGCTCTGCCAAAAGATTGCATGCCTCCTTCTTTTATTTTGGACCCTCCCCGACCACATGGCCACCGCTGTTTGCAAAGGACAAAGGTCGCAAAAAGTTCACAGAAAAGGTCAGTTCAAAAAGAGTTGGTAAAATAGTTCCAAAAGAGGTCCATAAAATAGTTCAAAAAGACGTTCGTAAAATACTTCAAAAAGAGGTCGTCTGGAAATTGGGCAGATCCTGTCATCACTCCGCTTTGAAGTCCTTGGGTTAGAACAATTGATTGAATATCTTTCTGTTGATTACCATACATGAAAGAACACAGGAACACCTTCATCTTGCTCCCCCCCCCCCCTACACAGTGGAGTTTTACGAGCCTTATTCCTGGTAGGTTTGAAAGACAGCTTTTGTCTTCTCATCAGACCCTCAATGTAACACAAAGTTTTTGTGATGATTTAGAAACAATTATTCTAACACTCCACTGATGAGAGTATTCGGTGAGCGCGGTTTTGTCCTACTAATTCCAGCGATCGTTGAACTCATCGTAGTTTGTTTACATGTACAACTTTTGCCGACGCTGCCACAGAAAGACGTGTTTTATGCCACTCCTTCTTTGTCTCATTTTGTCCACCAAACTGTTTGTACTGTGCGTGAATGCACAAAGGTGAGCTTTGTTGATGTTATTGACTTGTTGGCGCGCCAATCAGGCATAGTTGGTCAGTGCATGACTGCAAGGTAATCGATGCTAACATGCTATTTAGGCTAGCTGTATGTACATATTGCATCATTATGCCTCATCTGTAGGTATACTTGAGCACATTTCATTTCCTTAATGTCCTCTGTGTGTTTAATTTATACTTGCATGTCTCATGACATATTATCTGTACGTTATATTGGCTGCATTTCTCATAGTCGTTTGTGTGCCATGTTGTTCCAGACCACAGCAAACGTTACCCGGCTTGCAAAAATTGTAATAAATCCATTAGAAGAAGACAGCCTGCCGTTACCTTTAACTTGGACACACACATCTATACATTTGGCCATTCTGAGCCCGGAATTTCCAGGAAAGAAGCCTCCCTTTTACTAATGATTTCGTATGTTGCAAATATGTGTAGAATAAAAATTAAAATACAACATTTCTGTCAACGAAGATTTGCGTCAGCCTTTGATAGTAGGCTAAATTAGCTGATATAGACACTTACATTGGTGGGTGTTGCGTCAACCAGCTCTTCCTCCCAGGGAATCTAAGTTACTGGTCAATCCCAAGTTCTTTCGATGACATATATGCTGAGTAAGAAGGACCATCAAGACATAATTTGTATATTTTCAAGATTTACTAAAGCTTTAGGAGGTCAACTTAACCAATACATTTATATCGACTACTCTAGTTGATCTGCCATTCAACCGGAAAAGCCCACTCCTTGCACACAAAAAAAGTCCCCCCCCTCCCCCTCGCAACACTGATAAGGAAGAGAGTGGGGGTTGTATTTCACATTCCAAGGGTGAAGACACTAACCAGGCATCTGAAATGTCAAAAGAAACTGGTAGAATATACAAAGGAAAAGTACTAGCTGCTCTAAACATGGCTATGTAAAAAGAAAGAACTCTTAAACATATATGCATCCTCCACATGGGGTATAGCTCGGTTGGTAGAGAGGCCGTGCCAGCAACTTGAGGGTCCCAGGTTCGATCCCCGCTTCCGCCATCCTAGTCACTGCCGTTGTGTCCTTGGGCAAGACACTTTACCCACCTGCTCCCAGTGCCACCCACACTGCTTTAAATGTAACTTAGATCATGGGTTTCACTATGTAAAGCGCTATATAAATATAATTAACGTCACATAATGTGTTGCCTTCATTATAACACTTATATAAGGCTTTTACATTTTTTTGGGGGCTCTTTCAACATTTTGGGTTGCCGACCCCTGCTTTAGATTAACAACGTTTGAGAAAATATCCACTTATATATCTTCCATATCAGCATGCAATAACTTTGTAGCTTAATCTCTGGTCCAAGACACAATGTGATTTTACAGGGTGATATTTACGCTTGTCACACTTTCACCTCCATTGACCTCTGCTGAGCTTGCACACGGAGCTTTTTTAGTGCTAATCTAATGTACAAAGACAAGGGAACACTGCTGGAGGGCTCAACCTGGCCAAAAAGAACAAGCTTCCGCAATAATTGTACATAACAATTAAATTATACAATTGTGAAAACAGGTACCATCAGCTGAATAATGAAGTTATTTTATAAACTTTTAAGAAGCTGATCAAAAGAAGAGCAAATGCGTTCAGGATTCAGGATGCTTTATTATTGTCCATTCTTTAACATGTACAAGACATATAAGAACTGAAATGACATTTTGGGCACAGTCCCACTAAGAGCAGACATACGGTACAGGGAGACAAGAACAGGACCGCCAACGGATCAGCCACTTACGGCGCTCCTTAAAAAAGGTGGGAAGAAGGTGATATTGGGAAAGGGGGGTAGAGTAAAAAATATCAGTCAAAGGCTGGACCCTCGGGAGGGGGTCCAGACTGAATCCAAGGGGAAAAACCTAATTTGCCATAGCACACATAAACAAGTTACATATAATCACAACAACTCGCAACAGAGGGCGGTGGGGGGGTTGGGGCCATGGAGGCAGGCCTGCTGCTATAAAGCGCTACTCAGCCGTCCATCACCCCGAAGGGTAATCAAGCGGAGGTGAAGGCGTTGAGTGGGGGTGGGGTGTGTGTTTGTGAATATACCCATTGTCTTTGGGTGTAGTGGTGTAGTGTCCATAGGCCCGGGGCCGTTCTGCATGCAATGCAAGCAAAGTTCGACTTCCAGGTGTCGTTGAGGAGGGAGGGAGGTCAAAAGCGTCCATCTTTGAGAGTGTCAGGTTTGTCACTGACAGTTTAGTAGCTGTGGCTGATTGGCACCTGGCCACACCTGGTGTCAATTAGCCAGCTGCTATTTAAACCTGCCTCGCCATCCAGTCCAGGCTGGAGTATTCTGTCACAAGTTGTAGGTGACGAACCCCAAGATGCAGAGAAGGCAGGATTTGTGCGGGAAAACATGATTTAATGTCCAAAAATAAAGGTAAAAACACAAAACAGAAACCAGGAACAGCCAAACTGGACAACGGGAAACAGGAACCAGCAAACAGGAACTAGGAACAAAAAGACAGCACGCTGCAAACAGCTACAGGATACAGGTTCAACGACAAGTAGTAATGGCAACGACATTGACAAGTATTAGCTCTAACGACAATACTCCAGCCCAGACTGGATGGCAAGGCAGGTTTAAATAGCAGCTGGCTGATTGACACCAGGTGTGGCCAGGTGCCAATCAGCCACAGCTGAGGGAAAACAGCACTCAGGGAGAAAAGCAGGAAATAACCAAAATAAAGACACAGGAAATAAAGACACAGGAAAAACCAAACCATAACTAAACTGCCAGTGACAAACCTGACAGAGAGTCCTCGGGGATGTTTGCAGAACAGCCTGCTCCTGTTGTTGCAGCGTCAAGGCCATTCGAGGGAGTCAAATCGTAGATTAGGATTTTTGTTTCTCCGCGAGCAGACATTACAATGGCTTGTCTGTTCTATTCGTCCATGTTGGCTCTCATATCCAATTTTTCCCTTTCAACCAGCTTCTCCATGATGTGATCCATCTTGCGATTCAGTTCAGAAATCGCCCCAGACTGTGATCCCACAGCCCGACCCAATCCTTCCATTGCGACGAACAGCCTTTGGGCTCCTTGAGTGGCTGTCATCGTCTTACAAATTTGACGATACACCAGTGTAGTGGTTATTAACCTTGTTGGAGGTTACCGAACCCCACCAGTTTCATATGCGCATACACCGAACCCTTCTTTAGAGAAAAATAAAATGTTGTTTTTTTTCAAATTCAAGGCAAAGTTATATGTTTTTGGTAACACTTTAGTATGGGGAACATATTCTAAATAACAAAGACTTAATTTAGAGTTATTTGGACACTAGAGGAACATATTCTAAGTAACAAAGACTTAATTTAGAGTTATTTGGTTAGGGTTAGGGTTAGAGGGTTACGACCAGGGTTAGAGGCTTAGGGTTATAATAAGGCCATGCTGAATAAGGCATTAATAAGTACTTAATACTGACTAGTTAAGAGCCAATATGTTACTAATTTGCATGTTAATAAGCAACTAATTAATGGTGAATATGTTCCCCATACTAAAGTGTTACCATGTTTTATTACTGGTGCACAAACTGAACCGTGCATGAACATCACCTTGTTCAAACAACAAAACCAACACAGTGCATAAACTCACAACAAATTACACACCTGCAAACCAGTCAGCTGTTGCCGTATCCGTAATACGCCGATAGGGAGAAGTTTGTATTTACACGATGAGTCGGGTGTGTCTTGACCTCGGCCAACCCCTGAGCCCGACTCACCAAACCCCTAGGGTTCCATCCAACCCAGGTTAAGAACCACTGCACCAGAGCAATGCCCAGCCCAATCAGCAGGTGCCCCGCGATCACGGTTCCAAATAGGTAGATGTCTTCCACGTCCTCGATGGAAAGGACTGAGAGGCACATGATTCTCCATTTGTCCCAGGAATCTCTCACGTAGGAGAGAAATAGGCTTCAAAAAAAGTGTAGACAAGACAACACAAGACAAAGAGAGCGAGCAAGGAGAAGATGGGAGGAGAAAAAAATGCGACCGCCCTCACCAGAGGCAAGACAGAAAAGTATTTAAAAAAATTAATTAACACAATTATGTGGTATGTGTACCGTATTTTTCGGACTATAAATCGCAGTTTTTTCATAGTTTGGCCGGGGGTGCGACTTATGTGTGAAATGATGAACACATTAGCGTAAAATATCAACTAATATTATTGATCTCATTCACGTAAGAGACTAGACATATAAGATTTCATGGGATTTAGCGATTAGGAGTGACAGATTGTTTGGTAAACGTATAGCATGTTCTATATGTTATAGTTATTTGAATGACTCTTACCATAATATGTTACGTTAACACAGAGCCGGCCCAAGGCATAAGCGTACTAAGCGCTTGCTTAGGGCCCTGCGGCCACCAGGGGGCCCCCAAAAGCAATTAACAAAAAATTCTCATTTTTAATTTTTTGCATGTACGTGTCTGAGTCAGACTCGTACATGGCAGTGATTAGTATTAATAACAAAGTCGGCCATCAGATTTCTTACAGTGATGTCATAAATGACTTTGCCTCCAGAAAAGCCAGGAAGCCCAGGTTTTAAGGAGTGGGTGGAGTGGTGTGGGTGGTGAAGAACAGAGGAACAAAACTGTGATATGACGGTCAAATGTGTGAATTAAGGACCTTAATTTAAGGTAGTTTATTTTGATTTTTTCCCCCAAATTTTTTGCACATCGTTATGTACATTTACATAGTTTTAATATGTAGTAACTTTATATTTGTTTATAAACCGTTATGTTACCTTGTTTCTAGTAACTCTGTTCATTAAAATTATTGAAGTATTTGCTTGATATTTAATTTAATTATGTTGTTTTTTGTACAATTGAATTTGTTCCTTTTTATATATATTTAAGTGATTTTATTGTTGCACTTTATTGTTTTTCTTGCACTACGAATTATTTTTGCACATTGCCGATTCAGGTTTTTGTTACCAAAAATAAAAAGGTGAATCAGAATCAGCTTTATTGTCCAGTTATGTTTAACACACATGGAATTTAACTTCAGTATACTGCGCGATCTTTGTACAAAGTAAACATTAAATATGAACAATGAACTAAAAATATAAACTAGTAATTAAAGACTAATATGTACAAGACTGATGAGACAAGATGACACTTTTACTGTAAATACAAAGCTTTATCACTTGGACTGTTCAACCCCAGGCCACTCTTGTAGCTGAATGTTTTCTACATTTTAAGATTAGGAACCATATGTGGCACTCTGGACATCATTCGTTCATTCATTGGTATTATTTATGTTCTTAACTGGGCCACCCCCATATGACATGTCATTTGTAAAGACATGCCAGGCTGACAATAGGATCATGTAAACAACACTGCCAGAGCCGCAATGACTTTATAGTAGGTGTGTGAATGATCAACAATCAATATTATTGGCAGAAATAGAGGGCCCCAAAATCAAATTTTGCTTAGGGCCCCATGGAGGCTTGGGCCGGCACTGCGTTAAAGGCCTACTGAAATGAATTTTTTTTAGTTAAACGGGGATAGCAGATCTATTCTATGTGTCATACTTGATCATTTCGCGATATTGCCATATTTTTGCTGAAAGGATTTAGTATAGAACAACGACGATAAAGATCGCAACTTTTGGTATCTGATAAAAAAAAGGCTTGCCCCTACCGGAAGTAGCGTGACGTAGTCAATTGAACATATAAGCAAAGTTCCCTATTGTTTACAATGATGGCCGCATGAAGTGAGAGAGATTCGGACCGAGAAAGCGACGATTTCCCCATTAATTTGAGCGAGGATGAAAGATTTGTGGATGAGGAAAGTGAGAGTGAAGGACTAGAGGGCAGTGGAAGCGATTCAGATAGGGAAGATGCTGTGAGGGGCGGGGGTGACCTGATATTCAGCTGGGAATGACTACAACAGTAAATAAACACAAGACATATATATACTCTATTAGCCACAACACAACCAGGCTTATATTTAATATGCCACAAATTAATCCCGCATAAAAACACCTAGGTGTTTGTTATGCTAGCTCCTAGCTACTAGCTCGAGCTAGTTATAGCTCGAGCGGATAATATGGACGGGATCCTGTATATATAACCCGCCAATACAATTCAAACACCTGCACAACACACACACTCACTCAGCCCAAACAACCGTTCACCTAACCCAAGGTTCATAAAGCTTATATATTTAATCAAAGTTACGTACATGACACGCACGTACGGGCAAGCAATCAAATGTTTGGAAGCGCGTGGGTGGGACCTGATATTCAGCTGGGAATGACTACAACAGTAAATAAACACAAGACATATATATACTCTATTAGCCACAGCACAACCAGGCTTATATTTAATATGCCACAAATTAATCCTAATGCTAGCTCCTAGCTCCTAGCTACTAGCTCGAGCTAGTTATAGCAAGCGATCAAATGTTTGGAAGCGCAGCTGTGTACTCACGTTATCGCAACTGTGTATCCAAATCAAAGTCCTCCTGGTAAGAGTCTCTGTTGTCCGAGTTCTTCCATCTTGACTGCGTCTTTCGGGAATGTAAACAAAGAAACGCCGGCTGTGTACGTGTTGTTGCTGACTTCCCTCGCAAAATAGACACTTCACACCGACAACTTTCTTCTTTGCTTGCTCAGCTTCTTTCTCCATAATGCAATGAACATAATTGCGACAGATTCACCAACACAGATGTCCAGAATACTGTGGAATAATGAGATGAAAACAGAGCTATTTCGTATTGACTTCAATGGTGTCCGAATACTTCCGTTTCAATGATTGACGTCACGCGCATACGTCAACCCTCAGAGGCGTTTCGAACCGGAAGTTTAGCGGGAAATTTAAAATGTCACTTTATAAGTTAACCCGGCCGTATTGGCATGTGTTGCAATGTTAAGATTTCATCATTGATATATAAACTATCAGACTGCGTGGTCGCTAGTAGTGGCTTTCAGTAGGCCTTTAACATACCAGGCACCTTCTCAGTTGGTTATTTATGCCTCATATAACGTACACTTATTCAGCCTGTTGTTCACTATTCTTTAGACATTTTAAATTGCCTTTCAAATGTCTATTCTTGGTGTTGGCTTTTATCAAATACATTTCCCCCAAAAATGCGACTTATACTCCAGTGCGACTTAGATATGTTTTTTTCCTTCTTTATTATGCATTTTCGGCCGGTGCGACTTATATTCCGAAAAATACGGTATGTGTGGTCCAATATTGGAATTTTTTTCTTTCTACAAATGTCAGTAAACTAAAGGTCACAATTTTCTTCTCTTCCACATTCGGTGCCTAAATATAAAATTGAGATGTGTGAAAGCTTTCAGTCAAACTTCTGCACTTTATCTCTGAGCTAAAAAATCCTCTGCTCACGTCACTGCAAAATGATTTCCAGTAAGTGCAAATGCAATCCATATTTTCAACCCAGCTGTGGTTTTGCATTTGCATTATATTTTTTTTTGTGCAGCAAACCAAGTCTATTTTCTTTCTGGTTTTTTGCAGAACAAAATGTGCATCACTTCTCTCTGTGCTCCTAAGGGACTCTTGACTAGAGGGCAGCGATAAAATCAGCAGACTGCAGATCAGTTAAGAGACCCTCATGACACGACAGTCATCCAAATGTTTGGATTAGTTTGGATGGGATAGGATGAACCGAGGCAATTTCACCAGCGTTGATAGACAGTGGACGCTATTTGTGCTGTTATATACGCCATGAAGGGAAGGTGCTTTCTAGAACTGTGATAAAGTCTTTAAATTAAATCATTGTAATTACAAAAGCCAAACGCAGTGAAGTTGTCACGTTGTGTAAATGGTAAATAAAAAGAGAATACAACAAATCCTTTTCAACTTATATTCAATTGAATAGACTGCAAAGACTGAGAATCTTATTTTTTGTTGTTGCAAATAATCATTAATTTAGGATTTAATGGCAGCAACACATTGCAAAAAAGTTGTCACAGGGGCATGTTCACCACTGTGTTACATGGCCTTTCCTTTTAACAACACTCAGTAAAGGTTTGGGAAGTGAGGAGACACATTTTTGAAGTGGAATTATTTCCCATTCTTGCTTGATGTACAGCTTAAGTTGTTCAACAGTCCGGGGGTCTCCCTTCTGCTATTTTAGGTGCCACACATTTTCAATGTCTGGACTACAGGCAGGCCAGTCTAGTACCAGCACTCTTTTACAATGAACCCACGCTGTTGTACCACATGGCTTGGCATTGTTTTGCTGAAATAAGCAGGGGCGTCCATGATAATCTTGCTTGGATGGCAACATATGTTGCTCCAAAAGCTGTATGTACCTTTCAGCATTAATGGTGCCTTCACAGATGTGTAAGTTACCCATGTCTTGGGCACTAATACACCCCCATACCATCACACATGCTGCCTTTTACACTTTGCGCCTAGAACAATCCGGATGGTTCTTCTCCTCTTTGTTCCGAGGACACGACGTCCACAGTTTCCAAAAACGATTTAAAATGTGGACTCGTCAGACCACAGAACACTTTTCCACTTTGCATCAGTCCATCTTAGATGAGCTCGAGCCCGGCAAAGCCGGCAGCGTTTCTGCGTGTTGTTGATAAATGGCTTTTGCTTTGCGTAGGAGAGTTTTAACTTGCACTTACAGATGTAGCGACCAACTGTAGTTATTGACAGTGGTTTTCTGAAGTGTTCCTGAGCCCATGTGGTGATATCCTTTACACACTGATGTCGGTTTTTGATGCAGTACAGCCTGAGGGATCAAAGTAACTTAATATCATGGCTTACGTGCAGTGATTTCTCCAGATTCTCTGAACCTTTTGATGATATTACGGAGCGTAGATGGTGAAATCCCTAAATTCCTTGCAATAGCTGCTTGAGAAATGTTGTTCTTAAACAATTTGCTCAGGCATTTGTTGACAAAGTGGTGACCCTCGCCCCGTCCTTGTTTGTGAACGACTGAGCATTTCATGGAAGCTGCTTTTCTACCCAATCATGGCACCCACCTGTTCCCAATTAGCCTGTTCACCTGTGGGATGTTCCAAATAAGTCTTTGATGAGCATTCTTCAACTTTCTCACTCTTTTTTGCCACTTGTGCCAGCTTTTTTGAAACATGTTGCAGGCATCGAATTCCAAATGAGCTAATATTTGCAAAAAATAACAACGTTTTCCAGTTCCAACATGAAATATCTTGTCTTTGCAGTCTATTCAATTGAATATAAGTTGAAAAGGATTTGTTGTATTCTCTTTTTATTTACCATTTACACAACGTGACAACTTCACTGCTTTTGGCTTTTGTACATCAGCTCTGTACACCTGTGTACTTCCTCTACTGCAGTGCTTCTCAAATATTTTCTGGTGCGCCCCCTTAGGAAAAGGAAAATATTTTTCGCCCCCCACTCTAAACCATGACTATAAATAGCATCATTTGTCTATAAAATTGTTATAAGTATGGCTCTGCGTAACATTGTCAGCTTATTAACATTAAAGGAAACAACACACCTGCAAGTGCTACACCCCCCCCCTGGCATGGCACCGCGCCCCCTCAGGGTGGCCCGCCCCACTATTTGAGTAGGTCTGACCGGCAGCCTGTTGATTAGTTGGAGTGCTGCTGCCATTTGAGAAGTACTCCTTCAACCTGACTCACCAGATGTTTTGTTTCAATGGATTTTGAGATGACGCCATTTTCAAAAGAACAGCACAGCCACTTAACAACCTCGCAATGTGATTGATCAACTGTGCCGTCTGTTGGTCTATTATGGCTTAATCAAATCAGAAAGACTAAATAAATAAAATGTTTGCACACTTGCATACTTGCAGAGTCTTTTGTGTGCACAAATGTGTTCAGAATTGGCCCATTGAAATGAATTGGAATCAATTGAATCCATGCTTGGACCTCCCATTGCAATGTCAACATGTAGCTTGCCTCTTAAAAATACAAATAAACATTTTAGACGGTAAATATTGTCTGGAAAACGTTACAATTGTCATGATCCGTGGTCCGGATCAGGTTTTGTTTAGTTATGTTCTGTTAGTTTTGGACTGCATAGTTCCGGTTTTGTCACCATGGCGACTCATTAGTCTCACCTGCCTCATTTGTTCGATCACACCTGTCGCTAATCATGAGATTATTATTTAAGCCTGTGGTTGCCAGTTAGTCGGTCTGGCGACATTGCTCTGTTCTGACTTGTTTCATGCCATAGTTCATGCTGATAGTTTCATGCCTTTGCTTTGTTCATGGTGCTCGTTCCATGCCTTGCCAAGTAAGTTTTGTTTATTCATGCCACAGTTAGCGAGTTTTTGTTTCATGTCCATAGTTCACGCTAAGTGTTAGTTTTTGTTTCCTTCGCTAAGTTGTGCTTTCGCCTTGTACACCTTTTGTCTGCCCCTCTTTTTTGAAAGTCAAGATTAAATAATGTTCCTACCTTCAAGCCTTGTCCGGTATAGTCCGATAGATCTCGCAGTAAGCTGCAAAAAAACCCTTGTCCTGACAACAATAACACAACTTTATTAGTGTTATGAAATAATGTAACAATGTTGTACAGCATTTACCTTGGGGACTGGTCTAATGCGATGTCTCCTTCGGCCTGCTTAAGTTAAGTTAAAGTACCAGTGATAGTCACACACACACTAGGTGTGGTGAAATTTGTCCTCTGCATTTGACCCATCACCCTTGATCACCCGCTGGGGGGGTGAGGGGAGCAGTGAGTGAGCAGCGGCGGTGGCCACGCCCGAGAATCGTTTTTAGTGATTTAACCCCCAATTCCAACCCTTGATGCTGAGTGCCAAGCAGGGAGGTAATGGCTCCCATTTTTATAGTCTTTGGTATGACTCGGCCGGGGTTTGAACTCACGACCTACCCATCTCAGGGCGGACACTCTAACCCAGACCTGGGCAAATTAAGCCCCGGTAAGCTTTTCAATATGACCCGCCGGACATTCCCAAATAATTTTTTTAGATTTTTAAGATGAAAACTGTAGCTGCCATTATGATGTGCAGTCATGTTTTTAATTAACCGTAAGTCTTGAACTATACAAACTATTTAAAGGGTTGGAATCTGCACTTTTGCATGATATACTAGTTACTATGGTCATCTAATTAGTAACTATGGTCATCTAAGTCAGTGGTCCCCAACCACGGGCCGCGGCCCGGTACCGGTCCGTGGACCGATTGGTACCAGGCCGCGGCCGCACAAGAAATTTAAAATTTTTTATTTTATTTTATTTTTTTAATTTTTTAAAAAATTAAATCAACATAAAAAACACAATATATACATTACATATCAATATAAATCAATACAGCCTTCAGGGATACAGTCCGTAAGCACACATGATTGTATTTCTTTATGACAAAAAAAATATATATATATATTTTTTTTTACTAGAGCTGGTTGCTAGTTTCTCTTGTGACATCTGGCAACACTGTGTAACAATGGGCAATATGTATGTCAGTGTACCAAAAGGTAACGCTCAACCATCCAGTTTGCTGAGTCAGGACTAGACGGAACCAATTGAAACACGTCAAACACCATCTGCGGCGTATCTATATTTTTATGGATAAATGTTTGTCGTTTGGATCTTGGTGGATGCATGCCGCGGAGGCTAAAACGGGGGCATTTTTACCACTGTGTTACATGGCCTTTCCTTTTAACAACACTCAGTAAAGGTTTGGGAACTGAGGAGACACATTTTTGAAGTGGAATTCTTTCCCATTCTTGCTTGATGTACAGCTTAAGTTGTTCAACAGTCCGGGGGTCTCCCTTCTGCTATTTTAGGCTTCACACATTTTCAATGTCTGGACTACAGGCAGGCCAGTCTAGTACCCGCACTCTTTTACTATGAAGCCACGCTGTTGTAACACGTGGCGGATGTACACTGTGGACGCCGTCTTTGCTCCACAGTAAGTCTTTGCTGTCGTCCAGCATTCTGTTTTTGTTGACTTTGTAGCCAGTTCAGTTTTAGTTTTGTTCTGCATAGCCTTCCCTAAGCTTCAATGCCTTTTCTAGGGGCACCCACCTTTTGTTTATTTTTAGTTAAAGCATTAGACACCTTTTTACCTGCACCCTGCCTCCCGCTGTTTCCGACATCTACAAAGCAATTAGCTACCTGCTGCCACCTACTAATATGGAAGAGTATTACACGGTTACTCTGCCGAGCTCTGGACAGCACCGACACTCAACAACAACACATCATTTGCAACCCAAATAGGTGAAATTAGATAATATATATATATATATATATATATATATATATATATATATATATATATATATATATATATATATATATATATATATATATATATATATATATATATATATATATATATATATATATATATATATATATATATATATATATATATATATATATATATATATATATATATATATATATATATATATATATATATATATATATAATATATATATATTATCTAATTTCACCTATATATATATATATTATATATATATATATATATATATATATATATATATATATATATATATATATATATATATATATATATATATATATATATATATATATATATATATATATATATATATAATATATATATAATCTAATTTCACCTATATATATATATATATATATATATATATATATATATATATATATATATATATATATATATATATATATATATATACATATATATATATATATATATATATATATATATATATATACATATATATATATACATATATATATATACATATATATATATATATATATGTCTTAATTAGATATCCAAAAAATAGTGCTCGATACCGTGGTAGAGCGTAATATGTATGTGTGGGAAAAATCACAAGACTATTTCATCTCTACAGGCCTGTTTCATGAGGGGTTTTCCTCAACCCCTCATGAAACAGGCCTGTAGAGATGAAATAGTCTTGTGATTTTTCCCACACACACATATATATATATATATATATATATATATATATATATATATATATATATATATATATATATATATATATATATATATATATATATATATATATATATATATATATATATGTATATACATACAGCCTTCACTTGTTCATGGTAATCATGCCCTGCAAAGTGAAACTGTCAGAATAATTCTATCTAAATTATCACAATACTTTGTGTTGAAATGAGTTCCTGGCAAGAAGACAAACGCTGTCTTTGAACCTACCAAGGGTAAGGCTCGTAAAACTCCACTGTGTAGGGGGGAAGCTAGATGAAGGTGTTCCTGTTGTCTTTCATGTATTGTAATCAACAGAAAGATATTGTCTGACCTAAGGACTATAAAAGCGAAGCGGAAGCAGGACCAGAATCCCCTCCAGACGACCTCTTCTTTTGAACTGTTCTGTAACCAAAGGCAAGACTGTTTACGACCCACTTCCCTTTGGAAGCAGCTGTGGTCATGTGATCAGAGAAAGTCAAATAACGGAGGAGTTGTACAATCTTTCGCCAGAGCGTGCTGGAGATCGTACAAGAGTACAGTGTCCAGGCGACTCTCCTCAATATTGAGCCAAATTGAATTCTGTCTCTTGTTTGATTCTTTGCTTCTTGTCTTGTTTAATAGATGTCATCAGTGTTTGAACCTGGCAGAAACAGTGTAACATTCATTTTTTAAATGGCAGCCACAGCTTCAAAATGGACAATTGTCAATAAAGAACAACTTGCATGTCATCGAAAGTGCTACAAATGGTGATCTCTCGCTAGTAACTAACTGATCCTGCGTCCACAGACAGGGCGTGTGGTGATAAAATGCTAAAGAGAATGAATCACAGTCACAGGAAAAAATATAAAAAAATAACACCTCTCTGTTCGACACCCTCAGTTTTCACACTCGCTGTTGCAATATTAAAGAACACCACAAATTGCCCTGAATTGTTAAATCGATCAAATATTAGTGGCCACACTGCAAAAACTGAAATCTAAGTAAGATTGAATACCTCAAATAAGGGTGATATTAGCCTTTTTTCTGTCTGATAAGATCATTCTTCTCACTAAGCAGATTTGATGTTAGAGTGTTTTACTTGTTTTAAGTGTTTTGCTCCTAAATGATGTCAGTAAGATATTACAGCTTGTTGCTGAGATTTGATGAGCTATATTGAGTAAAACCTGCTTGAAACTAGAATATCAACTGTTGCAAAGCTGTGTCATCAACACTCACAAGTAGAAAACTACTTTTTTAAAGTCATCATTTCTTATTTCAAGCATGAAAAAATACAAAATCATGACTTTGACACAATTGTGTCTCATAATTAAAACAGATGACAGCCAAATGGACTTTGCTGTTTTATTTCCAATGAAACAATAGAAAATACGTACTCGTATAGTAGTACAGTTGTTATTAGTGAGAATATACTTATTTTAAGGTATTTTTGGGTTCATTGAGGTTAGCTAATTTGACTTGTTTTGGAAAGTCTTGACAAGACAAATTTTCTTTTTTTATTGGCAGATAATTTTGCTTAGTTCAAATAAAATACCCCTCATTTTTGTATTTTTTTTTTCTTGTTTTTGAACACAGACTTTTTGCAGTGTAGATTGAACAGGTTTAGGTGTCAAGTTCAAACACTGATGACATCTATTAAACAAGACAAGAGGCAAATAATTAAACAGAGACAGAATTCAATTCGGACTCAATTGAGGAGAAACGTGTCGACCTGTAACCTCTTACAGTGTCACCCACGCTCTGTCACCCACGCTCTGTCACCCACGCTTTATTTGGACACTCCCTGTTTACACAACAACATCTGCTTCCAAAGGAATGGGGGGTATGTAAACAGCTCTTGTTTTTGGTCACATTGAAAACAAAGGAAAAAGATGCCTCGGGCTTGGGCTGGTACTGGCTTCAGCCTGGGCAGGTCTTGGATGACAATAGATAACCCCCCTCCCGTCTCCTCCCATCGTACACAATGGAATTGTCCAAGCCTTTGCTTGGTGCAACGAAGACAGCCTCTTGTCTGTTTATTGGGAACTCAGAATGGAAAGTTTTTGGATAATTCAAAGTGGAGAGATGACAGGATCTGCCCAATTTCCAGACAAACTCTTTTTGAACTATTTTATGGACATCTTTTTGAACTATTTTACGAACTCATTTTGAACTGACCTTTTCTGGGAATTGTTTACGACCTTTTCTGTGAACTTTTTGCGACCTTTGTCCTTTGGAAACAGTGGTGGCCATGTGGTCGGGGAGGGTCCAAAATAAAAGAAGGAGGCACACAATCCTTTGGCAGAGCGTGCTAAGATACTGTACAAGGGTACAGTGTAAAAGCTGTAAAAGATGCCTCGGGCTTGGGCTAGTCCTGGTTTCAGCCTGGGCAGGTCTTCGATGACAATCGATAACCCCCCTCCCATCTCCTCCCATCGTACACAATGGAATTTTCCAAGCCTTTGCTTGGTGCAACAAAGACAGCCTCTTGTCTGTTTATTGGGAACTCAGAATGGAAAGTGTTTGGATAATTTACATACAATTTTTCTGACATTAGGTTTAGTGTACAATTTTCTACACAGCCTCTGTGCTGTAGTGTTAGTGGTGAGTCAATCACACACCAGGTGTACAGCACATGTACATTGCGGACGGCGTCTTTGCTCCACAGTAAGTCTTTGCTGTCGTCCAGCATTCTGTTTTTGTTGACTTTGTAGCCAGTTCAGTTTTAGTTTCTTTCTGCATAGCCTTCCCTAAGCTTAAATGCCTTTTCTTAGAGGCACTCACTGTTGGAATAATTGTTTGTAAGTTATCACAAAAAACTTTGGCAAGAAGACAAAAGGCTGTCTTTGAAATCTACCAAGAAGAATGCTCGTAAAACTCCACTGTGTGAGGGGGAGAGCCACATGAAGGGGTTTCTGTTTTCTCTCATGTATGGTAATCAACAGAAGGATGTTGTTCTGGCCCAAGGACTTCAAAGCGGAGAGATGACAGGATCTGCCCAATTTCCAGACAAACTCTTTTTGAACTATTTTATGGACCTCTTTTTTAACTATTTTACGAACTCATTTTGAACTGACCTTTTCTGGGAATTGTTTACGACCTTTTCTGTGAACTTTTTGCGACCTTTGTCCTTTGGAAACAGTGGTGGCCATGTGGTCGGGGAGGGTCCAGAATAAAAGAAGGAGGCATACAATCTTTTGGCAGAGCGTGCTAAGATACTGTACAAGGGTACAGTGTAAAAGCTGTAAAAGATGCCTCGGGCTTGGGCTAGTCCTGGTTTCAGCCTAGGCAGGTCTTCGATGACAATAGATAACCCCCCTCCCGTCTCCTCCCTATCGCACACAATGGAATTTTCCAAGCCTTTGCTTGGTGCAACAAAGACAGCCTCTTGTCTGTTTATTGGGAACTCAGAATGGAAAGTGTTTGGATAATTTACATACAATTTTCTACACAGCCTCTGTGCTGTAGTGTTAGTGGTGAGTCAATCACACACCAGGTGTACAGTACAGATATATTACTTGTTATTGAGTGGGTGAACATAACTTGCACAAATTCGACCTCTGCCATCCAAAAAAGGTGGAAACAAGAAATGTAGCTTCAAGAAATGTAGTTCCAAGCATTGATGCAGTTAGCAGGCAGTACCGGCAGGGCGCTCGTCGCCACGGCAACTTGATCAGGTCTTCTTTAAAGCATGGCTGCGAGCACTGTTTGCAAGTTTATGACCAAAGACTGTGTGGTCCGCTACCCTGTGATGGATTAGTGGATGACAGTGAGGTGGACATTACTATAAGTCACTCTACTTAAAAAAATAAATAAAAATAAGTATGGGTGAAAAAACACAGCAGTCTAATACCTGCTGGCAGAAGATTGATGTGACTTAGACTTGATGAAGGAATATGAGGCCAGTCGGCAGGAGAAGTGAAGCATTCAGTGGTTCATATAGCAGGGTGTTGATGCAAACATTCAGTGGTTCATATAGCAGGGTGTTGATGCAAACATTCAGTGGGTCATATAGCAGGGTGTTGATGCAAACATTCAGTGGTTCATATAGCAGGGTGTTGATGCAAACATTCAGTGGTTCATATAGCAGGGTGTTGATGCAGTGCAGCAGTAATGACTCATTAATGCCGTGAACCTTCGTTATTGTTCTAGTAAACAGTTCTCTCTCTGGACTTCATGCAACGTTGGTTTTAACACTTCTAATAAAATGAGGCCTTCGTCCGGGCTGCTGGAAATTGATACAGCTTGTCTTGCAGGTTTGCTGCTGTTATGTCACTTTACCTCAGTCCTGCGCACGCCCCCCACTTATTTTTATCAATCAATGTTTATTTATATAGCCCTAAATCACAAGTGTCTCAAAGGGCTGCACAAGCCACAACGACATCCTTGGTTCAGAGCCCACATAAGGGCAAGGAAAAACTCACCACCCAGTGGGACGTCGATGTGAATGACTATGAGAAACCCTAGGGGAGACCAGATGCAATGGACGTCGAGTGGGTCTAGCATAATAGTGTGAAAGTCCAGTCCATAGTGGATCTAACATAATAGTGAGAGAGTCCAGTCCATAGTGGATCTAACATAATAGTGTGAAAGTCCAGTCCATAGTGGATCTAACATAATAGTGAGAGAGTCCAGTCCATAGTGGATCTAACATAATAGTGTGAAAGTCCAGTCCATAGTGGATCTAACATAATAGTGTGAGAGTCCAGTCCATAGTGGATCTAACATAATAGTGTGAAAGTCCAGTCCATAGTGGATCTAACATAATAGTGAGAGAGTCCAGTCCATAGTGGATCTAACATAATAGTGTGAAAGTCCAGTCCATAGTGGATCTAACATAATAGTGAGAGAGTCCAGTCCATAGTGGATCTAACATAATAGTGTGAAAGTCCAGTCCATAGTGGATCTAACATAATAGTGTGAAAGTCCAGTCCATAGTGGATCTAACATAATAGTGAGAGAGTCCAGTCCATAGTGGATCTAACATAATAGTGTGAAAGTCCAGTCCATAGTGGATCTAACATAATAGTGTGAAAGTCCAGTCCATAGTGGATCTAACATAATAGTGAGAGAGTCCAGTCCATAGTGGATCTAACATAATAGTGTGAAAGTCCAGTCCATAGTGGATCTAACATAATAGTGTGAAAGTCCAGTCCATAGTGGATCTAACATAATAGTGTGAGAGTACAGTCCATAGTGGATCTAACATAATAGTGTGAAAGTCCAGTCCATAGTGGATCTAACATAATAGTGAGAGAGTCCAGTCCATAGTGGATCTAACATAATAGTGTGAAAGTCCAGTCCATAGTGGATCTAACATAATAGTGAGAGAGTCCAGTCCATAGTGGATCTAACATAATAGTGTGAAAGTCCAGTCCATAGTGGATCTAACATAATAGTGTGAGAGTCCAGTCCATAGTGGATCTAACATAATAGTGAGAGTCCAGTCCATAGTGGATCTAACATAATAGTGAGAGAGTCCAGTCCATAGTGGATCTAGCATAATAGTGTGAGAGTCCAGTCCATAGTGGATCTAACATAATAGTGAGAGAGTCCAGTCCATAGTGGATCTAACATAATAGTGAGAGAGTCCAGTCCATAGTGGATCTAACATAATAGTGTGAGAGTCCAGTCCATAGTGGATCTAACATAATAGTGAGAGTCCAGTCCATAGTGGGGCCAGCAGGAGACCATCCCGAGCGGAGACAGGTCAGCAGCTCAGAGACGTCCCCAACTGATGCACAGGCAAGTGGTCCACCCCGGGTCCCGACTCTAGACAGCCAGCACTTCATCCATGGCCACCGGACCTGTGTCCTGCCCCCCCCCCCCCGCGCCCCCCCACTCCCCCTCCACAAGGGAGAGGAGGGCAGAGGAGAAAATAAAAGAAATGGCAGATCAACTGGTCTAAAAGGGGGGTCTATTTAAAGGCTACAGTATACAAATGAGTTTTAAGATGGGACTTAAATGCTTCTACTGAGGTAGCATCTATAACTGTTACTGCTAGAACATTCCAGAGTACTGGAGCCCCAATAGAAAACGCTCTATAGCCCGCAGACTTTTTTTGGGCTCTGGGAATCACTAATAAGCCGGAGTTCTCTGAAATACTTTTCAAGTAGGATTCGTACGTTTTTGACGAAATCATTTGTCAAGTTTGCCCTCATTTTGTGTATAAAGTAAAGTTAAAGGCCTACTGAAAGCCACTACTACCGACCACGCAGTCTGATAGTTTATATATCAATGATGAAATCTTAACATTATAACACATGCCAATATGGCCGGGTTAACTTATAAAGTGACATTTTAAATTTGCCGCTAAACTTCCGGTTCGAAACGCCTCTGAGGATGACGTATGCGCGTGACGTAGCCCGGGGAACACGGGTATGCCTTCCACATTGAAGCCAATACGAAAAAGCTCTGTTTTCATTTCATAATTCCACAGTATTCTGGACATCTGTGTTCGTGAATCTGTTGCAATCATGTTCATTGCATTATGGAGAAGGAAGCTGAGCAAGCAAAGAAGAAAGTTGTCGGTGCGAAATGGACGTATTTTTCGAACGTAGTCAGCAACAACAGTACACAGCCGGCGCTTCTTTGTTTACATTCCCGAAAGATGCAGTCAAGATGGAAGAACTCGGATAACAGAGACTCTAACCAGGAGGACTTTTGACTTCGGTACACAGACGCCTGTAGAGAACTGGGACAACACAGACTCTTACCGGGATTACTTTGATTTGGATGACAAAGACGCAGACGTGCTACTGTGAGTATGCAGCTTTGGCTTCTAAACATTTGATCGCTTGACCGTATGTGCGCAACTTTTTTTTGCGTATGTACGTAACTTTTTTAAAATATATAAGCTTTATGAACCTTGGGTTAGGTGAACGGTCTTTTGGGCTGAGTGATTGTGTGTGTTGATCAGGTGTTTGAATTGTATTGGCGTGTTCTATGGAGCTAGGAGCTAGCAGAGGAGCTAGGAGCTAGCATAACAAACACGCAGGTGTTTTTATGCGGGATTAATTTGTGGCATATATAATATAAGCCTGGTTGTGTTGTGGCTAATAGAGTATATATATGTCTTGTGTTTATTTACTGTTTTAGTCATTCCCAGCTGAATATCAGGTACCGTGAGTATGCAGCCTTGGCTGCTAAACATTTGATAGCTTGACTGTATGTGCACGTCACGTACGTAACTTTTTAAAAATATATAAGCTTTATGAACCTTGGGTTAGGTAAACGGTCTTTTGGGCTGAGTGATTGTGTGTGTTGATCATGTGTTTGAATTGTATTGGCGTGTTCTATGGAGCTAGGAGCTAGCAGAGGAGCTAGGAGCTAGCGTAACAAACACGCAGGTGTTTTTATGCAGGATTAATTTGTGGCATATTAAATATAAGCCTGGTTGTGTTGTGGCTAATAGAGTATATATATGTCTTGTTTATTTACTGTTGTAGTCATTCCCAGCTGAATATCAGGTCACCCCCGCCTCTCACAGCATCTTCCCTATCTGAATAGCTTCAACTCCCCACTAGTCCTTCACTTGCACTTTTCTCATCCACAAATCTTTCATCCTCGCTCAAATTAATGGGGAAATTGTCGCTTTCTCGGTCCGAATCTCTCTCACTTCATGCGGCCATCATTGTAAACAATAGGGAACTTTGCGTATATGTTCAACTGACTACGTCACGCTACTTCCGGTAGGGGCAAGCCTTTTTTTTATCAGATACCAAAATTGCAATCTTTATCGTCGTTGTTCTATACTAAATCCTTTCAGCAAAAATATGGCAATATCGCGAAATGATCAAGTATGACACATAGAATAGATCTGCTATCCCCGTTTAAATAAAAAAAATTCATTTCAGTAGGCCTTTAAAGTACCAATGATTGTCACACACACACTAGGTGTGGTCAAATTTGTCCTCTGCATTTGACCCATCACCCTTGTTCACCCCCCGGAGGTGAGGGGAGCAGTGGGCAGCAGCGTGCAGCGCCGGGGAATCATTTTTGGTGATTTAACCCCCAATTCCAAGCCTTGATGCTGAGTGCCAAGCAGGGGGGTAATGGCTCCCATTTTTATAGTCTTTGATATGACTCAACCCAAGGTTATCCGTTAAAATATTTGAAGAGGTCTTCTTTAGACTGCAGACGATTACAGGTGCATTCCATTTGGCTTCAACTATATAAAAATGTGTTTAACCAAGGACCGTCTTCTTCTGTTAAGGGTTTGCAGAGTTGGAACCTATCCCAGTTGGCAACACTCTTGACTGGTCGCCAGTCAATCGGTTTTGCGTGGGGGTCTTAGGCAGGTGGCACACACAGACACAAACGTCACACCCTCGCTGAGTGGGAACTGAAGGCATCGCTGCCAGCACACAAGTGAGGTGAGTCAGCCACTCAACCATTAGTGACCTAATCAGGAATCAAACCCAAACAACCAACAAAACTCTCTTCCATGAGTCAACTAATTGATTATGCTGTACATGAAGTTGCATCATTATTGTGTGGGATCCTTCTTTGGCTAAAGTTTATTCAAATAAAAGTGTGTTTGTCTTAAGGGGAAGAAAAAAACCAGTGAATCATGTCATTATTTGTATTTGTGACGCTGTGTGAAAAAGATATTCATACTCACATTGTGGGTTGATGCTGTGAATGTGTGTGGACGTCTTTGGACGGAATAACAATTCGGCTTGGGAAGATTAAAACATTCCGAAATGAGACATTCTCCTCAAAGGAAGAGGAAGTGCCATCACTCGCGGATGATTTATGGGAATTCCTGTCTTCAGATTACATTGAATATTTATTATGCAGTATATTTACTGCTGAATTGAACTTGTACGCACCTATTCATGCTCAAAAAGAGAAGATACTTTGAAATGTTCCAGACAGACAGTGGCTCTGCTCTTTAAGACTTGAGACTCTTGTGCCAAACAACTCTCCAAGGCCATCTGTAATCACAATCACTTGAAGCTCTTGTTGAATAAATGGGGCTAAACAAAAGTTAAAAGAAGTGCAATCACAACTGACAAGGCCACGTCTGAACCAAACAAACTATGGTTTTTAAATCTGCGTCTGTGTTGAAACATCAGGATCGACATGATAATGCGAAATCAATCAATCAGTCAATGTTTATTTATATAGCCCCAAATCACAAGCGTCTCAAAGGGCTGCACAAGCCACAGCGACATCCTCGGTACAGAGCCCACATACGGGCAAGGAAAACTCACCCCAGTGGGACGTCGGTGAATGACTATGAGAAACCTTGGAGAGGACCGCATATGTGGGTAACCCCCCCCCCCCCCCCTCTAGGGGAGACCGAAAGCAATGGATGTCGAGTGGGTCTGACATAACATTGTGAAAGTCCAGTCCACAGTGGATCCAACACATCAGCGAGAGTCCAGTCCACAGCGGGGCCAACAGGAAACCATCCCGAGCGGAGACGGGTCAGCAGCGCAGAGATGTCCCCAACCGATGCACAGGCTAGTGGTCCACCCGGGGTCCCAACTCTGGACAGCCAGCACTTCATCCATGGCCACCGGACCTATGCAACTCCCCCTCGCAAGGGACAGGGGAGAAGAGGAGAGAAGAAAAGAAACGGCAGATCAACTGGTCTAAAAAAGGGGGGGTCTATTTAAAGGCTAGATTATACAAATGAGTTTTAAGATGGGACTTAAATGCTTCTACTGAGGTAGCATCTCTAACTTTTACCGGGAGGGCATTCCAGAGTACTGGAGCCCGAATAGAAAACGCTCTATAGCCCGCAGACTTTTTTTTGGCTCTGGGAATCACTAATAAGCCGGAGTTCTTTGAACGCAGATTTCTTGTCGGGACATATGGTACAATACAATCGGCAAGATAGGCTGGAGCTAAACCGTGTAGTATTTTATACGTAAGTAGTAAAACCTTAAAGTCGCATCTTAAGTGCACAGGAAGCCAGTGCAGGTGAGCCAGTATAGGCGTAATATGATCAAACTTTCTTGTTTTTGTCAAAAGCCTTGCAGCCGCATTTTGTACCATCTGTAATCTTTTAATGCTAGACATAGGGAGACCCGAAAATAATACGTTACAGTAATCGAGACGAGACGAAAGCTCTTCCCAACTGACTGTCTGTCATGATCTGTGGTCTGGATCATGTTTTTTGTTATTTTCTGGTTGTTTCTCTTTTAGTTCCTGTTTACGCTCCCTTGTTTGTTTAGTCACCAAGGCGACTCATTCGTTTTCACCAGTCTCATTTGTTCGGATCACACCTGTCGCTAATCAGAGACTACTATTTAAGCCTGACGTTGCCAGTTAGTCGGCCTGGCGACATTGATGTTCTTTTCATGCTCTGCTCATGCCATTGTTCATGCTGCTCTTTTCATGCCACAGTAAGTGTTGTTAGTTTTATGTTCATAGTTTACGTTTGTACATTAAAGTGTTAGTTTTATTCCCTGCGCCAAGTTTGTGCCTTCGCCTTTTGTCTGTACCCCTTTATAGAGAGATGAAATCATGTTCCTACCTTCAAGCCACTGTAATGATACCAAGTACAGTAGCGTATGTAGTCGATACTACTATGATTACGTCGGTATTTTTTGTCATCACAACATCTTCTTTCGTTTCTTTTTTATTTATGTTTATAAACTTGGGAAATATGTCCCTGGACACATGAGGACTTTGAATATGACCAATGTATGATCCTGTAACGACTTGGTATCGGATTGCTACCCAAATTTGTGGTATCATCCAAAACTAATGTAAAGTATCAAACAACAGAAAAGTAAGTGATTATTACATTTGAACAGAAGTGTAGATAGAACATGTTAAAAGAGAAAGTAAGCAGATATTAACAGTAAATGAACAAGTGGATTAATAATTCATTTTCTACCACTTGTCCTTAATAATGTTGACAAAATAATAGGTGTATAAATGACACAATATGTTACTGCATACGTCAGCAGCTAAATTAGGAGCCTTTGTTTGTTTACTTACTAGTAAAAGACAAGTTGTCTTGTATGTTCACTATTTTATTTAAGGACATTCTTGCAATAATAAAACTTATGTTTAATGTACCCTAAGATTGTTTGTTAAAATAAAGCCAATAATGCAATTTTTTGTGGTCCCCTTTATTTAGAAAAGTACCAAAAAGTATCGAAACAATTTTGGTACCGGTACCAAAGTATTGGTATCGGGACAAAACTAATGTGTACTGTCAGGTCCAGGTACTATGATACGCCCTAGATAGGAAATGTCAATGGGTGTGTGCCTAATCTGAAGACGAAGTACAAACAATTAAAAATGGGAATGGAATAAATCATTGCACAGTGGTTTAGTATTCAGGCAACTGACTGATAACCAAATACAACAGCCCCAAATATAAACTGTACTATATTGTAACTCATACAGTTTCTACACGAACTGTGGGTTTGGAAACTCAAATTTGAGATGACGATATCAAGTTTATAAAGCTATCGTTATGATCCGTTGCACGCATCATAGTTTGTTTACGTTTTTGAGTCACTTGTTGTTTAAGTTGCGTTTCAGCACCCCTGTTTTGTGTCTCCTTGGTTGCTATGGTTATTCATTGTGTTCACCTGCCTCTGATTAGTGTTCGGGACGAACACGAGAGTCGAACCACAAACACTGGCACTCCTCAGGGCTGTGTACTCTCCCCCTGGCTCTTCTCCCTGTATACAAACTGCTGCACCTCCAGTCACCAGTCGGTAAAACTGCTCAAGTTTGCGGACGTCACTACCCTCATCGGGCTCATCTTGGATGGCGACGAGTCCGCCTACAGGAGAGAGGTGGACCGGCTGGCGTCCTGGTGCAGCCTCAACAACCTGGAGCTGAACGACCAGAAAACAGTGGAGATGATATTGGACTTCAGGAAAGTCAAATCCCCACCACCCCCCCACACCCTGATTGACTCTCCCACCCCCGTCTCCATTGTGGACTCCATCCGTTTCTTGGGCACCACCATCACCCAGGACCTCAAGTTGGAGCCGACCATCAGCTCCCTCATCAAGAAGGCCCAGCAGAGGATGTACTTCCTGCGGCAGCTGAAGAAACTGAAGGTGCCGACCGAGATGTTGGTGCAGTTCTACTCAGCCATCATCGAGTCCATCCTCACCTCCTCCATCACCGTGTGGTTCCCCGGCGCCACAGTCCGGGACAGGCATCGACTGCGGCGCATGGTTCGTGCTGCTGAAAAGGTTATTAGCTGCAAACTCCCATCCCTCCAAAACCTGTTCTCCTCCAGGACCAGGAGGCGTGTGGGTCGGATCACAGCTGACTCTTCTCACCCTGAACACAAACTATTCTCCCAGGCAGGAGACTACGGTCCATCCAGACCCACACCTCCCGCCACCTGAACAGTTTTTTTTTACCCTCGGCCATCGGGCACATGAACAATAACAAGATCTGATAGCTCGGTTACAGCTCGTGTTACTCTATTCTGTGTTATATGTGTTGCACCAAGTAAAATTCCTAGTTTGTGAACCCGTTCTTAAACAATGGCAATAAAAATCTTCTGATTCTGATTCTTCTGATTCTGAAACAAGTAGAGGTGGGTAGAGTAGCCAGAAATTGTACTCAAGTAAGAGTACTGTTACTTTAGAGATTTATTACTCAAGTAAAAGTAAGGAGTAGTCACCCAAATATTTACTTGAGTAAAAGTAAAAAGTATGTTGTGAAAAAACTACTCAAGCACTGAGTAACTGATGAGTAACCTGTTCGTTTAATGATGACGGCAACAAATAATGCACAAAAACATAAAAATAGCAATGAGCAAATTCAGATCCAGGAATATCTCTTAAGCAACTAAAACAATAATATATATTAAATAATAATACATTAACATAAAAAAATGAAGGCAAATTGAGCCACAATAACTTAACAGCACCATAGGCTCAGTAGGCAGAGATTACAAAGGAAAATAACAAGTTAGCCTTTACGCAAACCATAAACTGATAGGTGTGGGCTGCACCTGGGAACACACTGTGCACTTCTGATTGGTGTTTGTACGCATGCATGTGTGTGTGTGTGTGTGTGTGTGTGTGTGCGTGTGTGTGTGTGTGTGTGTGTGTGTGTGTGTGTGTGTGTGTGTGCATGTGTGTGCGTGTCTTTGTCTGTCTCTCTATGAGGCTGCAGTGCGTTAATAAATGTCCCCACACGATGTACATTTGACAGTGATTCATAGCAGGGAAGCTAACATCAGCCTACGGTGACAGCCAAAATATCTACTAACGTTACTTACCGCCATGTGCTTCCTCAAATTTGATGTTGAGTTCATGTAAGCTTAAGCTTGTTGTTGTTTGCCGCTGAAACTTTATGTGCAGTTAATCCCGTGACCGCCTGGCTCTGTTTGATTGGTGAAACGGAGTCAAACGTCACCAGGGACTGCATTTGATTGGTGAAACGCAGGCATGTGATAGATCCTACTTTGAAAGTCTGTCTGACAAACCAAAACAAACAAAGCGTGCATTAACAGATGGATAAAAATCAGTAGCGAGTAGCGAGCTGAATGTAGATAAATGGAGCGGAGTAGAAGTAGCGTTTCTTCTCTATAAATATACGCAAGTAAAAGTAAAGGTATGTTGCATTAAAACTACAACAATTTATCCCAAAAGTTACTCAAGCAGATGTAACGGAGTAAATGTAGCGCGTTACTACCCACCTCTGGAAACAAGTGAATCAAAAACGTAAACAAACTATGATCCGGGCAACGGCTCATAACAGCTATACTAACCTTGTTGTACTTCCACACATTTATGCATGAAGTCTTAAGAACCATAACAATAATAATAATAATAGATCTTGATTCACAGAGTGCCTTTCAAGACACCCAAAGCGATTTTCAGCAAAACTCCAGTATTCTTTGAGTCCACTGTCACGTACTGGGGATGGTACACTCCATCAGTAGCCACAGCTGCCCCCGGGTACACTGAGGGAAACATGGCTGCCAATTTAACGACCACCACCAAACATTCATTTACATTCAGTTCATGGTACATCAGTGGGTGATACTGGAGGCGAGGAAATGTTTTTTTTCAAACTGTGAGTGAGCGAGGTTTCAAATTACTGGACAGCATGCTCCAACTCCGGAAACACTGCTCGCCCCATTTTTCAATATATCTGTCTTGTGAAATTAACCATTTTTAGAATCATACCCACTGAAGTCCACAGCTTGACTGGCACGACAAAACATCAAACCAAATTAGCCCAATTTAGATTTCAAGATACAGGGAAGACACATCACGCTTCTAAATCTTAATTACATCGCAGGTTAATAAAAAACTAAAACATTTTATTTTAAGCATATTCTACATGTCGGCCTAAATCAGGGGTGTCAAAGTCATTTTAGCTCAGGGGCCGCACGGAGGAGAATTTGTGCCGAACTAATACAATCATGGCATTAAAACTAAAAAACAAAGACAACTTCAGATGGTTTTCTTTGTCTTACTTTGGCCAAAAATAGAACAAACACACTGTGAAAATATTACAATAAGAATATAGAAAAGCAGTAAAGTTTAGATCCATGAAGGACAGAAGAAAGTGAATGAATTTGTCGTCACAAAACCAACCAGAACAACAGAAGACTTTGCCACAATGATAGATAACATTTTCACCAATCAACCGGAGAACCAAATAAGAGCAGGACTGCTACTCAATGACACAAGTCATCATCTACCCTTATTCAGCATTTTCCACAATTTCTTTGATAAGAAAAAAACCCAAAAAGCAGTTCAATATAGAATTGTTAAAGTTAAGTTAAAAAGTTAAAGTACCAATGATAGTCACACACACACACACACTAGGTCTGGTGAAATTTGTCCTCTGCATTTGACCCATCCCCTTGTTCACCCCCTGGGAGGTGAGGGGAGCAGCGGGCAGCAGCGGTGCCGCACCCGGGAATCATTTTTGGTGATTTAACCCCCAATTCCAACCCGTGATGCTGAGTGCCAAGCAGGGAGGTAATGGGTCCCTTTTTTATAGTCTTTGGTATGACTCGGTCGGGGTTTGAACTCACAACCTACCGATGTCAGGGCGGACACTCTAACCACTAGGCCACTGAGTCGGACACCAAACACAAGAAACTATGGCGACATTCAAGTCTGAGTTATGGGCTTTATGTAGGCTAACGTTACCTACCTGCTACCTCTGTCTTTTTCTCGTTTCTCCTCTTCTTTTCTCTTTTTTCTTCCCTGGGCACCTGACAGTTTTGGCCGTTTTGACATCTTGTGTTGATTTTTTGATGTGGTGACGTCCATAAACAGTCATGATACGGGAAGGGAGGGGGCGCACCGTGCTTGGGGGGGGGGGAGTTTATACCTCCACAGACCCGGATGAGGCATATGAAACTTTTCTTAACATATTCCTAAAACTGTATGACAAGCACTGTCCAATTCGAAAACATGACATTAAGGACAGCATTGTTAAGGACAAACCGTGGATCACAAGGGGAATACCGAGTCCTGCAAAAAGAAAAATGATCTTTACAGCCACCACAAGACCAAAGAAAGTTGCAGGTGTGACCGACAAGAGGCAGATGTCCATGCCCGGATCCAGACATTGTTGCTGAGAGCAGGGAGGCCATCCATGAGCGAGGACAGTTTTCCAGAAGCCGTGAAGGTCCACGCCTGGGATGTGGGCGTTGATGCCAATAGCGCAGAGAGCGTCAATGGATTGGCCACATACTTGGCCGACAAGGAGTAGGCGTGTGAGCACCAGACAGGCGCATGTGCGGCAGGCTAGGTAGTCGCGTTGGCTGCAGGACTGGATGCAACGCTGGAGCTGTCTGCAGGCCCACTGGAGTTGCGGGTGGCCGCTGCAGGGCCACTGGAGTTGCGGGTGGCCGCTGCAGGCCCACTGGAGTTGCGGGTGGCCTCTGCAGGCCCATTGGAGTTGCGGATGGCCTCTGCAGGCCCACTGGAGTTGCAGGTGGCCTCTGCTGGCCCACGGGAGTTGAGGGTGGCCTTTGATTGATTGATTGATTGAGACTTTTATTAGTAAGTTGCACAGTGAAGTACATATTCCGTACAATTGACCACTAAATGGTAACACCCGAATAAGTTTTTCAACTTGTTTAAGTCGGGGTCCACTTAAATTGATTCATGATACAGATATATACTATCATATATACTATCATCATAATACAGTCATCACACAAGATAATCACATTGAATTATTTACATTATTTACAATCAGGGGTGTGTGTGTGTGGGGGGGGGGGTAGGATATGGACATCAAGTAGTGGACATAGAGAGAGAGAGAGAGCGAGAGAGAGAGAGAGAGAGAGAGAGAGAGAGAGAGAGAGAGAGAGAGAGAGAGAGAGAGAGAGAGAGATCAGAAGGCATAAGAAAAAGTATCCGCATTTGATTGTTTACATTTGATTGTTAGCAATCTGGGGAGGGTGTTAGTTTAGGGTTGTAGCTGCCTGGAGGTGAACTTTTATTGCGGTTTTGAAGGAGGATAGAGATGCCCTTTCTTTTATACCTGTTGGGAGCGCATTCCACATTGATGTGGCATAGAAAGAGAATGAGTTAAGACCTTTGTTAGTTCGGAATTTGGGTTTAACGTGGTTAGTGGAGCTCCCCCTGGTGTTGTGGTTATGGCGGTCATTTACGTTAAGGAAGTAGTTTGACATGTACTTCGGTATCAGGGAGGTGTAGCGGATTTTATAGACTAGGCTCAGTGCTAGTTGTTTAACTCTGTCCTCCACCTTGAGCCAGCCCACTTTAGAGAAGTGGGTAGGAGTGAGGTGGGATCTGGGGTGGAGGTCTAGCGGTAACCTGACTAGCTTGTTCTGGGATGTTTGAAGTTTAGATTTGAGGGTTTTGGAGGTGCTAGGGTACCAGGAGGTGCATGCGTAATCGAAAAAGGGTTGAACGAGAGTTCCCGCCAGAATCCTCAAGGTGCTTTTGTTGACCAGAGAGGAGATTCTGTAGAGAAATCTCGTTCGTTGGTTAACCTTTTTGATTACCTGGGTTGCCATTTTATCACAGGAAAGGTTAGCCTCTAGAATGGAACCTAGGTAGGTGACCTCATCTTTCCTGGTGATAACAATGTCACCTACTTTTATGGTGAAGTCATTGACTTTCTTGAGGTTGATGTGGGACCCAAACAGGATGGATTCTGTTTTACCCAAGTGGATGGATAGCTTGTTGTCAGCGAGCCAGGTGCAAGTTCTACAGAGCTCAGCACTGAGGAATTTCTCCACCTGTGACTTGTCCTCTGCAGGCCCACTGGAGTTGCGGATGGCCGCTGCAGTCTCTGTGCTACTGCACAAAAGGCCACCACCGGGCCAACGAAAGTTGTAGATGTCAGCGTTTTAATAAAGAAAGTCAGGATTGCAATTGTATTCAAGAAGAAACTCATAGCACATCTTGTTTATTTATCTATTTCATTCATCGTCTATATATATTTCACAATGTGTTTTGCACGTAAAACTTTTATTCGGTACACTATGTGTTCATGTTTATTGGGTGTCAAAGAAAGTGTCACACTTGCGGGGGCGGACGTTTGCGGTAATTGTCGGGATTTTAAGATGTAGATGGACGGCACGTAAAACAAAACACTAGTGCGTTTAGGAGCGCACAAAAGACTATGGCGGAAGTCTAGAGGAGTTCATTCAATCGACCGCAACTGGACTGTTGGGTTTGTCTTAGAAGTCGTTTTGCCGCTAATCCGAGTAGTTTTCATCAGTTTGTGCTCATAGACTTAGATTGGACAGATCTAGTTCCTAGTCTCTAGGGCACAAACTGATGAAGCCTACTCAGATGAGCGGCGACACGTCTTCCAAGACAAACCAAACGGCCCAGTTGCAATCGATTAAATGCCCTGAGAAAACAACAATATGTTTTTCCTTATTTTACTTTGTCATATAATGAAATGTAAATAATTGTAATGTGGTCTGTGGACAGACAAATGGCACAACGTAGGTAGTAGCCTTGTTTGATGTCAGCGTCCCTTCTGCTGCAATCCATAGAAGCAAACTGTTAGAATAATTGTTTGTAAGTTATCACAAAAAACTTTGTGTTGAAAGAGGTCCAGGCAAAAAGACAAAAGGCTGT
Organism: Entelurus aequoreus; assembly: GCF_033978785.1. NCBI lineage: Eukaryota > Metazoa > Chordata > Actinopteri > Syngnathiformes > Syngnathidae > Entelurus > Entelurus aequoreus. The sequence goes on from NC_084736.1 coordinate 82,248,509, forward strand.
CTTTGAAACCAACCAAGAAGAAGGCTCGTAAAACTCCAAGGACTTCAAAGCGGAGAGAACCAAGGATCTGCCCAATTTCCAGACGAACTCTTTTTGAAGTATTTTACGAACTCTTTTTGAACTATTTTATGGAACTCTTTTTGAACTACTTTACGACCTCTTCTTTTGAACTGTTCGGTATCCAAAGGCAACGCTGTTTACGGCCCACTTCCCTCTGGAAGCAGCTGTGGTCAGGTGGGGGGAGGAAGTCAAATAAAGAAGGAGGAGTGCAATCTTTAGGCAGAGCGTGCTGGAGATTGTAGAAGGATACAATGTCCGGGCGACTCTCCTCAAAATATTGAGTCCAAATTGAATTCTTTCTCTGTTCTAATTCTTTGCCTCTTGTCTTGTTTAATAGATGTCATCAGCGTTTGAACCTGACACAAACATTGTGTTAAAAGGTGGGAGCAAAAAAAGCTTTTGCTGAACATTCTATCTATTATCATATCTATTATCTCTTCAGGCCACTTCACATTGCTTCAGACATGATGATTACCATTTCAATTTGGCTCCTTTGACCTTTAGATGTGTTTTAAAGTGTAATGTTGAATTAGCAGAGCTTGTTGATCTCGGCCTCGGGTTTTGTTAAGTTTGTCAGTGTGGAATGGAAGCACGCAGAAGTCAAAGTGGAAATACTTCCGACTAGGAAAATGTGACCGGAGGCTTACAAGGTTAAACAGCTTGTTTTAATGATTTATTTCATAACACTTAACATCTATAAACAATGTCTTAAGGCATCTGCCAGAAGATGTGACACAGAGGTTAGCTTTAAAGATGAATATGCAAATGTTACAGGAACATTGCATCCACTGCAACATTGACTCTTTGCAACACTGACATGGACTGTCTTGCCGTCACTCTCATACTGTATGTACTGTACAATGACAACATTCTACCGAGCAATCTGAAGGACTCACTCCTTAATGGCTTAGTCGCTTCCGGATGTGCCGTTTTGTGGGCGGTCTTATTTACGTGGCTCACCTTCATCACCTATGGTCATGAAATGTGGGTCATGACCGAAAGAATAAGATTGCGGATACAAGCGGCCGAAATGAGTTTCCTCAGAAGGGTGGCTGGCATCTCCCTTTGAGATAGGGTGAGAAGTTCAGTCACCCGAGAGAGACTCGGAGTAGAGCCACTGCTCCTTCGCTTGGAAAGGAACCAGCTTAGGTGGTTCGGGCATCTCATGCGGATGCCTCACGAGCGTCTCCCTAGGGGGCTCCTCGTTGCATGTTCCACTGGGAGGAGACCCCACGGCAGGCCAAGGACCAGATGGGGGGATTACATCTCCTCTCTGGCCTGGGAACGCTTCGGGATTCCCCAGGTGGAAGTTGCTAATGTTGTTCTGGAGAGGGAAGTCTGGGGGTCTCTGCTAGAACTGTTGTCCCCGCGACCCGATTCCGGATAAGCGGTTAAAGATGGATGGATGGACCTTTGACAGCGTCTTCTCCCCGTCATCTTTGTTGTAGCGGTGTAGCGTGCAAGGACGGGAGTGGAAGAAGTGTCAAAAGACGGCGCTAACTGTTTTAATGACATTCAGACTTTACTTCAATCAATAACGGAGCAGCATTTCCTCATCCGGAAACAACAACAAGGCCGAAAATGTGTCCCGTGAAAAAGCGTCCGACCGGAACTCTCTAATAACTAAAGTTCCTTGGGTGAATAATGTAAACTCACTACACCGGTATGTTTTAGCGCTTTCATGGCGAGTTTACTGACAGATATAAGTAAGAACTTTACACTACTTTATATTAGAAGTGGCAACAGCCTCCCAGAAAGTCCAACCCAAAACAGCAGGCGTGGTGCTCAGGCAAAAAGCAACCAGCGACGGGACCCCCAGGATCGGGCCTAAAGTCTCGCCAGGCAGGCCATAGACAAAGGCACTCGGCCAAGGACAAGGCGCGGGAGAGGCAGGAGACAACCAGCCTCCAAGCCAGCGAGAGACCACATCCATCGCAGGCAAAAGGACGGGACACCCAGCCCCACAAGCAACCTGGTCCCCCCGAATACCCTAACAGAGCACGGTCAAGTCAACTTTGGGCCGCTCTATTCAAGTTGGTCGCAGTAGGACCACCCAGCAAGGGGCCACGGGAACCATTCGCCCCACTCCTGCAGGGACCCCACCAATGGAGATGGGACATCCACGAACTGTCCAGGCGGAGCCTCCCACTGAGGGAAGAGAACAATAAACAGATAAATAAATAAAGGACTGGCACATTAAACATCTTAGATTATAACCCCAGAATTTACTTTAGTGCAGTGATTACAATGTCCACACTTGTGGTTACCTTTGCTTACCACACTTGACGCTCTTTTGTTGTATAAGCGAGAGATGACTTTTAAGTTTATCATTTAAAATTGGAGCTCTTCAAAAGCTGATGGTTGGGGCATCTCTGAGAGTGCTATCACTTTTCAATATATCCAAATTTCTGTTGACAATTTGTTTGATTTTATTTATGGAATTACAAAAACCGAGACTCCAATTTCCGTCGCCCGGACGTGGGTCACCGGGGCCCCTCTCTGGAGCCAGGCCCGGAGTTGGGGCACGATGGCGAGCGCCTGGTGGCCGGGCCTGTCCCCATAGGGCCCGGCCGAGCAAAGCCCGAAAAGACAACATGGGTCCCCCCCCCTCCAATGGGCTCACCACTCATGGGAGGGGCGTTGTGAGCTGGGTGGCAGCCAAAGGCAGGGCACTTGGCGGTCCGATCCTCGGCTACAAAAGCTAGCTCTTGGGACGTGGAATGTCACCTCGCTTCGTGCGGAGGAGCCTGAGCTAGAGCGCGGGGTGGAGAAGTTCCGGCTGGATATAGTTGGACTCACTTTGACGCACAGCAAGGGCTCTGGAACCAGTTCTCTCTCGAGAGGGGCTGGACTTTCTTCCACAGAGAGGCGACGGGCTGGGGTAGCAATTCTTGTTGCCCCCGGCTCAAAGCCTGCACGTACAAGTGGCTGGGGAGAGGAAAGTCTGGGCTTCCCTACTTAGGCTGCTGCCCCCGCCACCCAACCTCGGATATGATTGGATGGACAATATTGTGTCACAAAGGATATTTGATCAACATTTTGTGGATTTTTCTGTTTAGAAGCCAACAGTTGTTCTCTCGGGAGACATTTTGCTATACTGTGATTTCTGGTTATTGATTTTTTGTTGTTAATATCCTCTTGTCTGAAATCTCTGGCTTATGTCTCAAGCATTTATTGCAAAATCTTCTTCTGAATCACATATGTGCTTGAGTGTCTGAAACTGACCAAAAGGGATCTTAACTTTTAAACTGTCTGTGTCATGGGTCCGTGGTCTGGATCATGTTTTTGTTATGCTCTGTTAGTTTGACTCCAAAGTTCCTGTTTTTTGTGCACTCTTGTTTGTTTTGGTTGCCATGGTTGCGTATGATTTTCACCTGCCGCTGGTGTTCGGGACGCTCACCTGGCTCTAACCAAGAGACACTATTTAAGCCTGCTTCTGCCGGTCAGTCGGCCTGGCGTCATTGTTCGGTTCATGTCTGATTCCAAGTTTATGCCAAGTGTTCGCTTCATGCCTTGTATACGTACGTTTTTGTTTGTTCATGCCACAGCTAGTAAGTTTTCCTTGTCATGGTTTATGCTAAGTGTTAGTTTAGCTCCAAGTGCGATCAGCGCGTTGTGCCTTTGCCTTGCTTTCCGTTTTTTTGTAGTACTTTGAGTTTTGAGAAGATTAATAAATATGTTCCTACCTGCACGCCTTGTCCGGAATAGTCCGTTTGCATCCCGGGAGAACAAACCTCGCAGTAAGCTGCGACTCCCCCCTGCCGTGACAGTCTGCTCTTATGATCGGATTGGTCAGTTGGTTTTCTAAAGTAAGAGTATGCAGATCTGGTATTGGCGGTTATGATATTTCGATATGGATACGCACATCCTGGTTTCAACCAAATTAAGTCAGTAATTAGTTTTTTAGTGCATGTTAACATACTGAGTGTGTTTATGTGCGCGGTGACGCTAAGTTTAAAGGCCTACTGAAACCTACTACTACCGACCACGCAGTCTGATAGTTTATATATCAATGATGAAATCTTAACATTGCAACACATGCCAATACGACCGGGTTAACTTATAAAGTGACATTTAAAATTTCCCGGGAAATATCCGGCTGAAACGTTGTGGTATGATGACGTATGCGCGTGACGAAGTCAGTTTAACACGCGAAGTCCCAGAGAAGGGTCAATTGACACTTTTACCTAGAAAACACACAAGAGGGTCATTTGACCCCTAGTCCCCCCTGTGGACACTCCTTTTGTTATGAAAATGTGGCTGTTAGTGGCACACGGCAGGGGGCCACTTGAGCCTGTGTGGGGGAGGGGACCTTACAGCTCAAGCTTTAGTTCTGAGGTAGGTTGTGTGTGTTTTTGCAAGGATCAACAGAATGAAGGGATCAACACTCTGACATTTATTGTTAAAAAAAATACAAAACAAAACATATTTACAAAGAATGAAAAAGCAACTGTTTTCCCAGTTTTGGTGTGGAGGGTTGTTGCAGAAGCAATTGTTATTTTTGTGTGCCAAAAATAGTTAAAAAAAAAAAATTTACAAAGAAAAAAGCATATTTACAAAGAATGAAAAACCATGTCCATGTAAACGTGACTGACATACATTTGAGCAGTCACTCACAATCCTGGCACTGCCATTGCTCCTTTCGGCATTTCCCACATGTATAATTTTTCTGTCTACCTAGACAAACTGCCCCTAACAGCCTCATTACCATAACAAAATGAGTGATTAGTGTATTCGGGAAAAGCGTCGGGCCAAATGACCCCTCTCTGGGTCTTCTAGGTAGACAGAAAAATGCTGGGACTTCTAGTGTTAACGGAAGTTATGGTACCCCGTAGAATCCTATACAAAAAGCTCTGTTTTCATTTCATAATTCCACAGTATTCTGGACATCTTTTGCAATTTGTTTAATGAACAATGAAGGCTGCAAAGAAGACAGTTGTAGGTGGGATCGGCGTATTAGCAGCGGACTACAGCAACACAACCAGGAGGACTTTGTTGGAGAGCAGACGCGCTAGCCGCCGACCTCACCTTGACTTCCTACGTCTCCGGGCCGCCAAACGCATCGGGTGAAGTCCTTCGTCCTTCTGCCGATCGCTGGAACGCAGGTGAGCACGGGTGTTGATGAGCAAATGAGGGCTGGCTGGCGTAGGTGGAGAGCTAATGTTTTTAGCATAGCTCTGTGCGGTCCGGTTGCTAAGTTGCTAAGTTAGCTTCAATGGCGTTGTTAGCACAGCATTGTTAACCTTCGCCAGCCTGGAAAGCATTAACCGTGTAGTTACATGTCCACGGTTTAATAGTATTGTTGATTTTCTATCTATCCTTCCAGTCAGGGTTTATTTTTTTTGTTTCTATATGCAGTTAAAGCACGATGCTATCACGTTAGCTCGTAGCTAAAGCGTTTCGCCGATGAATTGTCGTGGAGATAAAAGGCACTGAATGTCCATTTCGCGTTCTCGACTCTCATTTTCAAGAGGATATAGTATCCCAGGTGGTTTAAAATACAAATCCGTGATCCACAATAGAAAAAGGAGAGAGTGTGGAATCCAATGAGTCAGCTTGTACCTAAGTTACGGTCAGAGCGAAAAAAAATATGTATTTCACTGCATTCTAGTCCGTCACTCTAACGTTCCTCGTCCACGAATCTTTCATCCTCGCTCAAATTAATGGGGTAATGGTCCGAATCGCTCTAGCTGCGTTGAAAACAATAGGAAAATATGAGGGAGTGAACAACTGACAACGTCACGCTACTTCCGGTAGGGGCAAGGCTTTTTTTTATCAGAGACCAAAAGTTGCGAACTTTATCGACGTTGTTCTATACTAAATCCTTTCAGCAAAAATATGGCAATATCGCAAAATGATCAAGTATGACACATAGAATGGATCTGCTATTCCCGTTTAAATTTTAAAAAATCATTTCAGTAGGCCTTTAAGGTGGGTTGGGGGCCTAATATCAATAAATAAGTAACAATAAAGACAGAAATGGGTCCATAAACCAAATCTTGAGAGCAATAAAAAACCCAGACTATAAGAAACTTGTTGGACGTCAGGTTTCAAATAGTACCACAGAGCATTTGGGCCACCTTAGTGAGTATACAGTCCCACCAATGGAGAATGATTGCTGTACAGTATGAAAGAGCGCAATGTAGATCTCAATAATTGAAATAGTGTGGCTCAGTGTACCTCTGCTGGGTTTCAGTTCACCCGCATTCACTGCCATGCTTCTGCTGCAAACAGGATTGAAATGAACATGGAGTTATTCCCAGAGAGTGAAGCTTGAACACACTCCATAAGTAGCTAGAAACACATTAATTATACAATGTGTTAGCCTGAGTATATGAAGTTTAGCTTTGACTCTGACTGAAAACAAAGAGCAGTGGCGGTCGTCCACAAGTAATATATTTGAACAGTGTCTAGTTGAAGAAGCATTCTGATACTTTAGGAGAAGGTGCGGAGTGGAGGGTTTTATTTTCAATCTACAGGAAACACCTTCACACGCCCCGTCTGCAGGCAGACTCAGAAAGTAGGTCATAAAGTGACTGCGGGGAAAAATGTACACAACATTTACACCAAAGAGTACTCAATACATATTATCTAGAGCAGGGATGCTCGCTGGCTAAGATTGGCCTGCCAAATGTAATACATATAATACAAAACCCAAAAGCAGTGAAGTTGTCACGTTGTGTAAATGCTGAATAAAAACATAATACATTGATTTGCAAATCCTTTTCAACTTATATTCAATTGAATAGACTGCAAAGACAAGATATTTAACGTTTGACCTGAGAAACTTTGTTATTTTTTGCAAATATTCGCTCATTTGGAATTTGATGCCTGCAACATGTTTCAAAAAAGCTGGCACAAGTGGCAATAAAGACTGGGAAAGTTGAGGAATGCTCATCAAAGAACATCCCACAGGTGAACAGGCTAATTGGGAACAGGTGGGTGCCATGATTGGGTATAAAAGCAGCTTCCATGAAATGCTCAGTCGTTCCCAAACAAGGACGGGGCGAGGGTCACCACTTTGTCAACAAATGCCTGAGCAAATTGTTTAACAACAACATTTCTCAACGGGGACGGCGTGGCGAAGTTGGTAGAGTGGCTGTGCCAGCAATCGGAGTGTTGCTGGTTACTGGGGTTCAATTCCCACCTTCTACCTTCCTAGTCACGTCCGTTGTGTCCTTGGGCAAGACACTTCACCCTTTTGCCTCTGATGGCTGCTGGTTAGCGCCTTGCATGGCAGCTCCCGCCATCAGTGTGTGAATGGGTGAATGTGGAAATACTGTCAAAGCGCTTTGAGTACTGTTGCGTTTGACCAGATGTTCCTCCAAGTGGGATGTAAAGCGCTGGTCAGTCCCAAGTTCCTTAGACAACATATAAACTGACTCAAAGGTACCACCCAGCACAGAATAGTTATTTTGTAATTTTATTGTCAAATATTTGAGAATAGAGACCAGCCTCGAACAACACATACGAATGCGCAGCCCAAGTTGATCTGGCATTCCAAAGGAAAAAGCAACTCTTTTCACACAAAGAAAGCCCCCATCTCCCCCCCCCTCCTCTCAACACTGATAAGAAGAGAGACTTGGGGGTTGTGTTCACATTCCTGATGGTTTACGACCCTGTCTAAACAGGCAATCTGAAGACAAAGAGAAACTAGTATACAGAGTAAAATTAAGGAAAAATATGAGCTGATTCAAACATGATTATGAATAAAGAAATAGCTCTTAAACATATGCATTATCCACAGTACCTTGAAGGTAGAAAAGCGCTATACAACTATAACCCATTTATTTATTTATCATTTATCAACCAGCTATTGCAAGGAATTGGGGGATTTCACCATCTACGGTCCGTAATATCATCAAAAGGTTCAGAGAATCTGGACATCAGTGTGTAAAGTGACATCAGTGTGTAAAGGATATCACCACCTGGGCTCAGGAACACTTCAGAAAATCAATCAATCAATAAATCAATGTTTATTTATATAGCCCTAAATCACAAGTGTCTCAAAGGGCTGTACAAGCCAACCACTGTCAGTAACTACAGTTCCTTGCTACATCTGTAAGTGCAAGTTAAAACTCTACTATGCAAAGCGAAAGCCATTTATCAACAACACCCAGAAACGCTGCCGGCTTTGCTTGGCCCGAGCTCATCTAAGATGGACTGATGCAAAGTGGAAAAGGGTTCCGTGGTCTGAAGAGTCCACATTTGAAATTGTTTTTGGAAACTGTGGACGTCGTCTCCTCCGGACCAAAGAGGAAAAGAACCATCCGGACTGTTACACCACTTTGTGAACAAATGCGTGAGCAAATTGTCAAACAGTTTAAGAACATTTCTCAACCAGCTATTGCAAGGAATTTAGGGATTTCACCATCTACGGTCTGTAATGTCATCAAAAGGTTCAGAGAATCTGGAGAAATCACTGCACGTAAGCCATGATATTACAAGTCAATGGCGTTTTAAAATCGTGTTTTTATCATCTTCGTCTTCTAGCAAAGGTAAAACCATTTTTATCTTTTAACCTTTTTGAGCAAGTGGTGCATGCTTTTATTTCAAGTGGCCTGGACTACTGCAATGAACTTTATGCTGGCATTAGCCAAAAAGCTCTCTCCAGGTTGCAGTTAGTCCAGAAGGCGGCAGCACGACTTTTAACAGAGGCCAGGAAACGCCAGCATATAACCCCAATTCTTCGGAGTTTGCACTGGCTCCCTGTTCATTTTAGAATTGATTTTAAATCCTTGCTGTTTGTTTTTAAAGCTTTACATGGACTGGCACCTCAGTATATCTCGGACCTCATCCAAATTTACACCCCTGCGCGCGTTCTGAGGTCCGAGAGCCAGCTCCAGCTCGTGGTGCCCAGGACCAGACTTAAAACCAGGGGAGACAGGGAGGGCCTTCTATGTGGTCGGCCCTAAACTCTGGAACACTCTGCCCCTCCATGTTCAAACTGCTCCCACAGTGGAGTGTTTTAAGTCTCGTCTTAAGACCCACTTTTATTCTTTGGCTTTTAACACTACGTGAGTTGTGTGGTCTTCTGTCCTCTGTTGTCCTCTGTGGTTTTTTTTTATTAATTTTGATGTTTATTTTACTGTTTTAATTGGTTTTACCCTTTAAAATCGTTTTTAATCATATTTATTTTTTATATTGTCTCTGTATTGGTTTTCTATTCATTTATTCTTTGTTTTATTCAGTCATTGGTGTAGCATAATATTGTTTTTAATATTGTTTTTAACATGGCTGTGCAGCACTTTGGAAACATTCTTGTTGTGTAAATGTGCTATATAAATAAAGTGGATTGGATTGGATTGGATTACGGACCTTCGATCTCTCAAGCGGTACTGCATCAAAAAGCGACATCAGCGTGTAAAGGATATCACCACATGGGCTCAGGAACCAACTGGACTACTATACGAGTACGTATTTTTCTATTGTTTCATTGGAAGCAAAAGAGCAAAGTCCATTTGGCTGTCATCTGTTTTAATTATGAGACACAATTGTGTCAAAGTCATGATTTTTTTTTTGTTTCATGCTTGAAATAAGAAATGATGAGTTTAAAAAAGTAGTTTTCTACTTGTGAGTGTTGATGACACAGCTTTGCAACAGTTGATATTCTAGTTTCAAGCATGTTTTACTCAATATAGCTCATTAAATCTCAGCAACAAGCTGTAATATCTTACTGAGGTCATTTAGGAGCAAAACACTTAAAACAAGTAAAACACTCTAACATCAAATCTGCTTAGTGAGAAGAATGATCTTATCAGACAGAAAATAAGCAAATATCACCCTTATTTGACATATTTCATCTTACTTAGATTTCACTTTTTGCAGTGTAATTATTTAGTCAAAAACAATGCATTCATCCATCCATTCGTTTTGTTTATCTGCATATCTTGTTCAGGGTCACCAGGACAATCTACCGGACTATTTATGAGAGGAAGGGTATACTCTTTGGCCATTGCAGTGCAAAAATTGCAGTATGTTTACTAAAAGTTCATCAAGTGAAAATCCTTCGCCAAAACTTGGTGAGAAAGCGACGGCAAAAAGAGTCGATTTCTATTAGCGGGATGTGAGAGTTGTGTGTGCGCGGCTGCAGGTGCTTTGTTGGCGCTCTGAGTCAGCTGCTGCTACTACTCACACTCATCCCATTCATTCTCTGGGCTGGGGGGGAAAAAAGCAGTAGGGATGAAAATATTTGATTTTGGCCTGTTACACTGCAAAAAGTGAAATGTAAGTAAGATGAAATATGTCAAATAAGGCTGATATTTGCTTATTTTCTGTCTGATAAGATCATTCTTCTCACTAAGCAGATTTGATGTTAGAGTGTTTTACTTGTTTTAAGTGTTTTGCTCCTAAATAGGGATGTCCGATAATGGCTTTTTGCCGGTATCCGATATTCCGATATTGTCCAACTCTTTAATTACCGATACCGATATCAACCGATACCGATATCAACCGATATATGCAGTCGTGGAATTAACACATTATTATGCCTAATTTGGACAACCAGGTATGGTGAAGATAAGGTACTTTTTAAAAAAATTAGTAAAATAAGATAAAAACATTTTCTTGAATAAAAAAGAAAGTACAACAATATAAAAACAGTTACATAGAAACTAGTAATGAATGAAAATTAGTCAAATTAACTGTTAAAGGTTAGTACTATTAGTGGAGCAGCAGCACGCACAATCATGTGTGCTTACGGACTGTATCCCTTGCAGACTGTATTGATATATATTGATATATAATGTAGGAACCAGAATATTGATAACAGAAAGAAATGGGGGGAGGGAGTTTTTTTGGGTTGTTGCACTAATTGTAAGTGTATCTTGTGTTTTTTATGTGGATTTAATTAAAAAAAAAACAAAAAAAAAACGATACCGATAATAAAAAAAACGATACCGATAATTTCCGATATTACATTTTAACGCATATATCGGCCGATAATATCGGCAGGCCAATATTATCGGACATCTCTATTAAAATCTCTCATTTGTTTCATTGTTTGAACAAATGTACAACACCTTGGTTTTCGTACGATTCACTTTTTGTATGATTTAGTTTTTGACAGAAATGCTTTATCGGACATCTCTAGTCCTAAATGATGTCAGTAAGATATTACAGCTTGTTGCTGAGATTTGATGAGCTATATTGAGTAAAACATGCTTGAAACTAGAATATCAACTGTTGCAAAGCTGTGTCATCAACACTCACAAGTATAAAACTACTTTTTTAAAGTCATCATTTCTTATTTCAAGCATGAAACAAAAAAACAATCATGACTTTGACACAATTGTGTCTCATAATTAAAACAGATGTTGTTTTATTTCCAATGAAACAATAGAAAATAGGTACTCATATAGTAGTACAGTTGGCACAGTACAGTAAACTGACGGTTAAAATTTAAACATTTGACATTTGTAACAATTTTGAACAGAAATAGTTCATGCACATTCAGATGAATTCTTCAAAATTACAATTAAAAACATTTTGGCCGGGGGCCGGGCTGTATATATGCGCACTAATTGACTTTTTAATGTCTTTAATAATGTGTTATTTGAGGTTTCCCTCTTACACACATGATTACGGTATTTTGAGAGCGTTACAACTAGAAAATAGCCAGGAATCAGTGGAATGACCCACACCTGAACTGGATCGGTATTAATTCCCGCCATTAGACAAGGCACCGCTGCCGCTGCATAAGCTAATTGGACGGAAACTTATCGTTGCTTGCAAACGAGTACACTGTTGGGCAAGCGTCGCACGTTCACCTTGCAGCAGTTAGTGGACACGACTTAGCAATTTGGAAGCTGAGGCAGCAGGTGTGCCAAATGTGCAATAACAAGCATTCTCAGCAGTGATTAAAATCCCATGAAACATTTAAATGAGGCCGGCTTGACCCCCAAATGTCTATGAAACTACAATTACACTATTTTGTAACGTTCGTCCTGTTCCACATTGTTGACTAATGTTGCTTTTAAAGCAAAGACTGATATTGATTAACTATTTGATTCACATTAAGCAGGCAAATGAAATCAGGGATTAATTTGTACATACGGGCTCCCCCCCTCGCAGGGAAGTGGCTTTTAGTCCCAAAGTTAGTCTCTGCAGTGGCATGACCCTCCACCCACACACATCTCTCTACAAGGGGCCTCATGCATCATCCCCACTTTCCACTTTCATGCTATACAAACAAGCACGAGTGCATAATGCATACCCTCTGAGAGCTGTAATTACTGGTACGGCGGGCGGTACACCTCAGTCCGACACTCACTTGCCGTTACATTAGGTACAACTGTACCATCTAAAGCAGTGGTCCCCAACCTTTTTGTAGCTGCGGACCGGTCAACGCTTGAAAATTTGCCCCACGGGGGGGTGGGGGGTGTATTTAAAAAAAATATATATATATATATATATATATATATTTTTTACACAAATAAATACAATCATGTGTGCTTACAGACTGTATCCCTGCAGACTGTATTGATCTATATTGATATATAATGTATACATTGTGTTTTTAATGTTGATTTCATAAAAAAAAAAAAAAAAAAAAAAAAAAAAATTTTTTTTTTTTAAATTTCTTGTACGGACCGGTGGTTGGGGACCACTGATCTAAAGAGGTTCAACGCCTGAAAAAAACGCCAAAAGCCAAAAGCAGTGAAGTTGTCACGTTGTGTAAATGGTAAATAAAAAGAGAATACAACAAATCCTTTTCAACTTATATTCAATTGAATAGACTGCAAAGACAAGATATTTAACGTTCAAACTGGTAAACTTTGTTATTTTTTGCAAATATTAGCTCATTTGGAATTTGATGCCTGCAACATGTTTCAAAAAAATCTGGCACAAGTTGCAAAAAAAGAGTGAGAAAGTTGAGGAATGCTCATCAAAGACTTATTTGGAACATCCCACAGGTGAACAGGCTAATTGGGAACAGGTGGGTGCCATGATTGGGTATAAAAGTAGATTCCATGAAATGCTCAGTCGTTCACAAACAAGGACGGGGCGAGGGTCACCACTTTGTCAACAAATGCCTGAGCAAATTGTTGAACAGTTTAAGAAAAACCTTTCTCAAGCAGCTATTGCAAGGAATATAGGGATTTCACCATCTACGCTCCGTAATATCATCAAAATGTTCAGAGAATCTGGAGAAATCACTGCACGTAACATTGAATGCCCGTGACTTTCCATCCCTACTGCATCAAAAAGCGACATCAGTGAGTAAAGGATATCACCACATGGCCTCAGGAACACTTCAGAAACCCACTGTCAGTAACTACAGTTGGTCGCTACATCTGGAAGTGCAAGTTAAAACTCTCCTATGCAAGGCGAAAACCGTTTATCAACAACACCCAGAAACGCCGTCGGCTTCGCTGGGCCTGAGCTCATCTAAGATGGATTGATACAAAGTGGAAAAGTGATCTGTGGTCTGACGAGTCCACATTTCAAATTGTTTTTGGAAACTGTGGATGTTGTGTCCTTTGGAACAAAGAGGAAAAGAACCATCCGGATTGTTCTAGGCGCAAAGTGTAAAAGGCAGCATGTGTGATGGTATGGGGGTGTATTAGTGCCCAAGACATGGGTAACTTACACATCTGTGAAGGCACCATTAATGCTGAAAGGTACATACAGCTTTTGGAGCAACATATGTTGCCATCCAAGCAACCTTACCATGGACGCCCCTGCTTATTTCAGCAAGACAATGCCAAGCCACGTGTTACATCAACGTGGCTTCATAGTAAAAGAGTGCAGGTACTAGACTGGCCTGCCTGTAGTCCAGACATTGAAAATGTGTGAAGCCTAAAATAGCAGAAGGGAGACCCCCGGACTGTTGAACAACTTAAGCTGTACATCAAGCAAGAATGGGAAAGAATTCAACTTCAAAAATGTGTCTCCTCACTTCCCAAACCTTTACTGAGTGTTGTTAAAAGGAAAGGCCATGTAACACACTGGTAAAAATGCCCCTGTGACAACTTTTTTGCAATGTGTTGCTGCCATTAAATTCCAACTTCATGATTATTTGCAAATAAAATAAATACGTTTCTCAGTGTGAACATGAAATATCTTGTCTTTGCAGTCTATTCAATTGAATATAAGTTGAAAAGGATTTGTTGTATTCTCTTTTTATTGACCATTTACACAACGTGACAACTTCACTGCTTTTGGGTGTTGTACATGTAGCTGACACTTTTTTACAAAGCGACTTACAATAAACTGACAGAAAACATTTCTACCCTGAGTAATCGGCCCACCACCCGATCTAGTCCTTCAGGTTATGTGCTATGTTATGCATCGGAAGTGAAAAAGTTGTGTCGGGACATCCCTTTTCTCATCATTAACTAAATGTTTTGTGTGTTATTTGGAAAAGCAAAATGCACACATCATTCTCTCCCCGTCAGGCCTGGCCCTAACCAATCTGGCGCCCTAGGCAAGATTTTAGGTGGCGCCCCCCCACATCGGCAGTGAAGTGTATATACTCACAAGAAACCGAATACCTTTGTCTTTGACCTTTTTTTTTACTTAAAGAAAGCAAATGAACATATTATATGAGAATGTTATGTTATGATTATCTTTAACCGAATCACAGCAGTGCTCAAATTAAAAAACAGCATTCCCTCTCATGTGATATTGCTTAGTTAACATTAATGATGTGCACTTTAACAACTAGGCTTACAACTATACCTAATATATAAAGGGGTGGAAAAGTGACTATTACCTGCAGGGCAAACATTAGCTAACCAGAAGGCAATAACAATGTAAACAGAAAACACCTGCTTAAAATATCTAATACAAATGTCCCTGAGGAATGTAAGGTGGGAGTACTGTAATTACCTAACGTTACATTATTGTTTTCCATAACAATTTAGCCCCCTCCACAATATTAACCCGACGTTAAAACAGAACTAGCTATTTATTGATTAGCAATTGCCGAATCATGTAACATTAGCTTAATGCTAAAAAGCCAGGTTACTATCACATTCTGTAACAGACAAATAATTTCATGTAGGCTAACGTTACCTCCCTGCTACCTCTGTCTTTTTCTCGTTTCTCCTCTTCTTTTCTCTTTTTTCTTCCCTGGGCACCTGACAGTTTTGGCCGTTTTGACATCTTGTGTTGATTTTTTGATGCGGTGACGTCCATAAACAGTCATGATACGCACCGTGTGGGGGGAGGGGGGTGGGGGGGGGGGCATAATGTTGTAACAAATAATATTTCTATTAAATAGGCTTTACTTTGCATTTTAATTAACGTGGGATTATTTTTTGTATTTAGAAATAATAGTACAAACTTTTTTTTTTTTCTCCACCATTTGTGGCACTGGCGTGGCGCCCCCTGATTGAAGGCACCCTTAGCATTTGCCTATACGGCCTATGCCGCGGGCCGTCCCTGCTCCCCGTGTTAAAATGATTGTTTCTAAGTTATCACAAAAACTTTGCGTTACTTTGAGTGCCCGGTGAGAAGCAAAAGCTGTCTTTGAAACCTACCAAGAGTAAGGCTCGTAAAACTCCACCGTGTAGGGGGGGAAGCAAGATGAAGGTGTTCCTGTTTCTTTCATATATTGTTATCAAACAGAAAGATATTGTCTGACCCAAGAACGACAAAAGCGAAGAGGAAGCAGGACCAGACTCCCCTCCAGGCGACATCTTTTTGAACCTCCTTTTTCAACTGTTTTACGGACGTCTTTTTCAACTGTTTTACAACCTTTTCTGTGAAGTGTTTACGACCTTTTCTTTTGAACTGTTCTGTAACCAAAAGGCAACGCTGTTTACGACCCACTTCCCTTTTGGAAGCAGCTGTGGTCAGGGAAAGTCAAATAAAGGAGGAGTTGTGCAATCTTTCGCCAGAGCGTGCTGGAGACTGTACAAGAGTACAGTGTACAGGCGACTCTCCTCAATTGAGCCAAATTGAATTCTGCCTCGGTTTGATTCTTTGCTTCTTGTCTTGTTTAATAAATGCCATCAGTGTTTGAACCTGACGCCTCGCATCATACAAGTAGTGTGACTTTATTCCTTGTCCTACTGTATAGATTTCTTCTTCAACATTGTCCAGCACGGTCTGCACTGTTGTCATTTGGAGCCGTGCGCATCGAACCGATCGAAGCTTTTAACAAGCGGCAATAAAAGAACGCTTGAAGGAGAGAAAGAACAGGATAAATAAAAACAGTCGTCCGCAGCAGCCTGCGCTGACTCACCCGGGGTGAGGATGATATGAGCGTTGAAGAAGACACGTCTCCACGCTTTCAGGACCTAAAAGTCAGCAACAAGGCAAAAGCAGAGCAAACAACTCCACATAATAACCCACGCTGCTTTCAATGTCTCCTTCCTCCGGGAACCGCGGGGATGATTCATGGAAAAAGAGCTGCTTTAAGTGACCTGACTCTTCTAGCTGTAATATGCATGCCAATTATTAGACAATAATGAAGAGCAGCTGTAATAACCATGGAGTCTAATCATGAAAATACTGTCGTTTTTTGTATGACACACCTTTTGTATCATATCGCCAACAATCCCCCCCCCACTGAACTTGCTACAAGGTAAACAAAAATAGAATGCTGGACGACAGCAAAGACTTACTGTGGAGCAGAGACGGCGTCCACAAAGTACATCCGTACATGACATGACAATCAAAAATGTCCCCACAAAGAGGGATAGCGTACGCACAACTTAAATAGTCTCGATTGCAAAACAAAAGTAAAACTGAACTTGCTACAAGGTAAACAAAAATAGAATGATGGACGACAGCAAAGACTTACTGTGGAGCAGACGGCGTCCACAAAGTATATCCGTACATGACATGACAATCAAAAATGTCCCCACAAAGAGGGATAGCGTACGCACAACTTAAATAGTCTCGATTGCAAAACGAAAGTAAAACTGAACTTGCTACAAGGTAAACAAGAACAGAATGCTGGACGACAGCAAAGACTTACAGCGTGTAATAATAATAATAAATAATAATAGATTAGATTTTATATCGCGCTTTTTTATTGTTAGATACTCAAAGCGCTCACAGAGAAGTGGGAACCCACCATTCATTCACACCTGGTGGTGGTAAGCTACATTTGTAGCCACAGCTGCCCTGGGGTAGACTGACGGAAGCGAGGCTGCCAGTTTGCGCCTACGGACATGACAATCAAAAATGTCCCCGCAAAGAAGCATAGCGTACGCACAACTTAAATAGTCTCGATTGCAAAACGAAAGTAAAACTGAACTTGCTACAATGTAAACAAAAACAGAATGCTGGACGACAGCAAAGACTTACAGCATGTGGAGCAGAGATGGTACATGAAATGACAATCAAAAATGTCCCCATAACAAAGCATAGCGTACGCACAACTTAAATAGTCTCGATTGCAAAACGAAAGTAAAACTGAACTTCCTAAAAAGTAAACAAAAACAGAATGCTGGACGACAGCAAAGACTTACAGCATGTGGGGCAGAGATGGTACATGACATGACAATCAAAAATGTCCCCACAAAGAAGGATAGCGTACGCACAACTTAAATAGTCTCGATTGCAAAACGAAAGTAAAACTGAACTTGCTACAAGGTAAACAAGAACAGAATGCTGGACGACAGCAAAGACTTACAGCGTGTGGAACAGAGATGGCATCCAAAAAGTATATCCGTACATGACATGACAATCAAAAATGTCCCCACAAAGAGGGATAGCGTACGCACAACTTAAATAGTCTCAATTGCAAAACGAAAGTAAAACTGAACTTGCTACAAGGTAAACAAGAACAGAATGCTGGACGACAGCAAAGACTTACAGCGTGTAATAATAATAATAAATAATAATGGATTAGATTTTATATCGCGCTTTTTTATTGTTAGATACTCAAAGCGCTCACAGAGAAGTGGGAACCCACCGTTCATTCACACCTGGTGGTGGTAAGCTACATTTGTAGCCACAGCTGCCCTGGGGTAGACTGACGAAAGCGAGGCTGCCAGTTTGCGCCTACGGACATGACAATCAAAAATGTCCCCACAAAGAA
Organism: Entelurus aequoreus; assembly: GCF_033978785.1. NCBI lineage: Eukaryota > Metazoa > Chordata > Actinopteri > Syngnathiformes > Syngnathidae > Entelurus > Entelurus aequoreus. Next base: position 82,266,567 of record NC_084736.1, read on the forward strand.
GGATAGCGTACGCACAACTTAAATAGTCTCGATTGCAAAACAAAAGTAAAACTGAACTTGCTACAATGTAAACAAAAACAGAATGCTGGACGACAGCAAAGACTTACAGCATGTGGAGCAGAGATGGTACATGACATGACAATCAAAAATGTCCCCACAAAGAAGGATAGCGTACGCACAACTTAAATAGTCTCGATTGCAAAACGAAAGTAAAACTGAATTTCCTACAAAGTAAACAAAAACAGAATGCTGGATGACAGCAAATACTTACAGCATGTGGAGCAGAGATGGTACATGAAATGACAATCAAAAATGTCCCCACAAAGAAGGATAGCGTACGCACAACTTAAATAGTCTCGATTGCAAAACGAAAGTAAAACTGAACTTCCTACAATGTAAACAAAAACAGAATGCTGGACGACAGCAAAGACTTACAGCATGTGGAGCAGAGATGGTACATGACATGACAATCAAAAATGTCCCCACAAAGAAGGATAGCGTACGCACAACTTAAATAGTCTCGATTGCAAAACGAAAGTAAAACTGAATTTCCTACAATGTAAACAAAAACAGAATGCTGGACGACAGCAAAGACTTACTGTGGAGCAAAGACGGCGTCCACAAAGTACATCCGAACACGACGTGACAATCAACAATGTCCCCACAAAGAAGGATAAAAACAACTGAGATATTCTTGATTGCTAAAACAAAGTAGATGCGGGAAATATCGCTCAAAAGAAGACATGAAACTGCTACAGGAAAATACCAAAAAAAGAGAAAAAGCCACCAAAATAGGAGCGCAAGACAAGAAGTAAAACACTACACACAGGAAAACACCAAAAAACTCAAAATAAGTCAGGGTGTGATGTGACAGGTGGTGACAGTACACCTACTTTGAGACAAGAGCTATATTTATGCATGGTAACAATGGGAGACCAGGCTTTCTGCTCCGCCGCTCCCAGTCTGTGGAACGCTCTCCCTGACCACCTGAGGGCACCACAGACTGTGGATGCTTTTAAAAAAAAGGCTTAAAAACCCTTCTTTTTAGACATCTGCATACTAGTTTTAGCTATTTGGCTGTTCCAGTTTTTATTTTTTATTTTTTTTATCATCTTTTTATTTTGTTTTATTATTATTTTAATACACTGTAGCACTTTGAGGTTGTTTACTCAATGTAAAGTGCCTTTTACCAATAAAATCTATTATTATTATTATTATTATTCCTATGCTTGGTTATGCTTTAAAGCAGGGGTCTCCAAACTTTTTGCCTCGGGGGCCGCATTGGGTTAAAAAAATTTGGCCGGGGGCCGGGCTGTGTGTATATATATATATATATATATATATATATATATATATATATATATATATATATATATATATATATATATATATATATATGTGTGTGGGGAAAAATCACAAGACTATTTCATCTCTACAGGCCTGTTTCATGAGGGGTTTCCTCAATCCTCAATCCTCAGGAGATTTCTCCTGAGGATTGAGGAAACCCCTCATGAAAAATCCTCAGGAGATTTCTCCTGAGGATTGAGGAAACCCCTCATGAAAAATCCTCAGGAGATTTCTCCTGAGGATTGAGGAAACCCCTCATGAAACAGGCCTGTAGACATGAAATAGTCTTGTGAGTTTTTCCCACACATACATATTACGCTCTACTATGGTATCGAGCACTATTTTTTGGATAATCTAATTAAGACATATATATATATATATATATATATATATATATATATATATATATATATATATATATATATATATATATATATATATATATATATATATATATATATATATATATATATATTAAATTTATATATATATATATATATATATATATATATATATATATATATATATATATATATATATATATATATATATATATATATATTAAATTTATATATATATATATATATATATAGCGCACTTTCTGCGTGCGCGATGATGAGAAAATGCATTTTTAGACAATATGATTTGCCTGAGCTGCTAGGAGACACCGTGAGTAGCAAGCGGTACAAAGTGGATAAGAAAAGACAGAAAAAATTATAATTTATTTTTATTTTTAAAAATTTTTTTTATACTTGGGACCTCCCGCGGGCCTGATTTTGGACGCCGGCAGGCCGGATTCGGCCCGCGGGCCGTAGTTTGGGGACCCCTGCTTAAAAGTCATATCTAACGATTGCAACAACGACTTTTTACTGTCAACTGAGTTTCATTTTTGAATGATTTCTGCTGGTGGTGTGACTCCGCATTTTTTCAACGCAAAAAATGTGCCTTGACTCAAAAAAGGTTGAAATCCACTGGTCTATGCTACATGAGCAGACCACACCTATGCTGGTCCAGCTGGCCTCAGATCAGCCATCCAGTAACAAGCAGAAGTAGCTCTGGGCGATGTAAAGACTTGTCAGTCAGAGGCTTGATGTTTTATTTTTTTTTATTTTTTTTGGGTGACCTTCTTTGCAGTCTCCCAGCAGCAGTTGATGAGAAGTGGGCCTCATCAATCGGCCGCGACCCGCATCGATCCCACTTTTGTACCTCTGGCCACAAAAACTCTGCGTGGCGTGACGGGCGACATGTGGCGAGATTCTGAATATGTTGTCGCCGCTGCGTCGGATCAATGACGTATGCAATCAGTGCCTCCTCTCACACAGAGAGGTAGCGGCGTCCTCAGAAAAAAGATCAAATAAATTACAAACCCCGTTTCCGTATGAGTTGGGAAATGGTGTTAGATGTAAATATAAATGGAATACAATGATTTGCAAATCCTTTTCAAGCCATATTCAATTGAATGCACTACAAAGACAACATATTTGATGTTCAAACTCATAAACTTTATCTATTTTTGCAAATAATAATTAACTTAGAATTTCATGGCTGCAACATGTGCCAAAGTAGTTGGGAAAGGGCATGTTCACCACTGTGTTACATGGCCTTTCCTTTTAACAACACTCAGTAAAGGTTTGGGAACTGAGGAGACACATTTTTGAAGCTTCTCAGGTGGAATTCTTTCCCATTCTTGCTTGATGTACAGCAAAGGTCACCAATGCGGTGCCCGCGGGCACCAGGTAGCCCGTAAGGACCAGATGAGTAGCCCGCTGGCCTGTTCTAAAAATAGCTCAAATAGCAGCACTTACCAGTGAGCTGCCTCTATTTTTTAAATTGTATTTATTTACTAGCAAGCTGGTCTCGCTTTGCTCGACATTTTTAATTCTAAGAGAGACAAAACTCAAATAGAATTTGAAAATCCAAGGAAATATTTTAAAGACTTGGTCTTCACTTGTTTAAATAAATTCATTAATTTTTTTTACTTTGCTTCTTATAACTTTCAGAAAGACAATTTTAGAGAAAAAATACAACCTTAAAAAGGATTTTAGGATTTTTAAACACATATACCTTTTTACCTTTTGAATTCCTTCCTCTTCTTTCCTGACAATTTAAATCAATGTTCAAGTAAATTTATTTTTTTATTGTAAAGAATGATAAATACATTTTAATTTAATTCTTCATTTTAGCTTCTGTTTTTTCAACGAAGAATATGTGTGAAATATTTCTTCAAACTTATTATGATTAAAATTCAAAAAAATTATTCTGGCAAATCTAGAAAATCTGTAGAATCAAATTTAAATCTTATTTCAAAGTCTTTTGAATTTCTTTTAAAATTTTGGTTCTGGAAAATCTAGAAGAAATAATGATTTGTCTTTGTTAGAAATATAGCTTGGTCCATCCATCCATTTTCTACCGCTTATTCCCTTTGGGGTGGCGGGGGGCGCTGGAGCCTATCTCAGCTACAATCGGGCGGAAGGCGGGGTACACCCTGGACAAGTCGCCACCTCATCGCTTGGTCCAATTTGTTATATATTCTAACAAAGTGTAGATTGGATTTTAACCTATTTAAAACATGTCATCAAAATTCTAAAATTAATCTTAATCAGGAAAAATTACTAATGATGTTCCATAAATTATTTTTTAAATTTTTTCAAAAAGATTCAAATTAGCTAGTTTTTTATCTTCTTTTTTTCGGTTGAATTTTGAATTTTAAAGAGTCGAAATTGAAGATAAACTATGTTTCAAAATGTAATAGTCATTTTTTTCATGTTTTCTCCTCTTTTAAACCGTTCAATTAAGTGTAAATATCATTAATTATTAATAATAACATAGAGTTAAAGGTAAATTGAGCAAATTGGCTATTTCTGGCAATTTATTTAAGTGTGTATCAAACTGGTAGCCCTTCGCATTAATCACTACCCAAGAAGTAGCTCTTGCTTTCAAAAAGGTTGCTGACCCCTGTTGTAGAGCTTACGTTGTTCAACAGTCCGGGGGTCTCCCTTGTGCTATTTTAGGCTTCATAATGCACCACACATTTTCAATGGGGGACAGGTCTGGACTACAGGCAGGCCAGTCTAGTACCCGCACTCTTTTACTATGAAGCCACGTTGATGTAACACGTGGCTTGGCATTGTCTTGCTGAAATAAGCAGGGGCGTCCATGGTAACATTGCTTGAATGGCAACATATGTTGCTCCAAAAGCTGTATGTGCCTTTCAGCATTAATGGTGCCTTCACAGATGTGTAAGTTACCCATGTCTTGGCCACTAATACACCCCCATACCATCACACATGCTGCCTTTTACACTTTGCGCCTAGAACAATCCGGATGGTTCTTTTCCTCTTTGGTCCGGAGGACACGACGTCCACAGTTTCCAAAAACAATTTGAAATGTGGACTCGTCAGACCACAGAACACTTTTCCACTTTGCATCAGTCCATCTTAGATGAGCTCAGGCCCAGCGAAGCCGACGGCGTTTCTGGGTGTTGTTGATAAACGGGTTTCGCCTCGCATAGGAGAGTTTTAACTTGCACTTACAGATGTAGCGACCAACTGTAGTTACTGACAGTGGGTTTCTGAAGTGTTCCTGAGCCCATGTGGTGATATCCTTTACACACTGATGTGGCTTGTTGATGCAGTACAGCCTGAGGGATGGAAGGTCACGGGCTTAGCTGCTTACGTGCAGTGATTTCTCCACATTCTCTGAACCCTTTGATGATATTACGGAGCGTAGATGGTGAAATCCCTAAATTCCTTGTTGAGAAATGTTGTTCTTAAACTGTTCAACAATTTGCTCAGGCATTTGTTGACAAAGTGGTGACCCTCGCCCCATCCTTGTTTGTGAACGACTGAGCATTTCATGGAATCTACTTTTATACCCAATCATGGCACCCACCTGTTCCCAATTAGCCTGCACACCTGTGGGATGTTCCAAATTTGATTGATTGATTGAGACTTTTATTAGTAGGTTGCACAGTGAAGTACATATTCCGTACAATTGACCACTAAATGCTAACACCCGAATAAGTTTTTCAACTTGTTTAAGTCGGGGTCCAAATAAGTGTTTGTTGGGCATTCCTCAACTTTATCAGTATTTATTCCCAACTTCTTTGTCACATGTTGCTGGCATCAAATTCTAAATGAGCTAATATCCATCCATCCATCCTTTTTCTACCCTTTATTCCCTTCGGGGTCGATTATTTGCAAAAAAAAAAAAGTTTATCAGTTTGAACATCAAATATGTTGTCTTTGTAGCATATTCAACTGAATATGGCTTGAAAATGATTTGCAAATTATTGTATTCCGTTTATATTTACATATAACACCATTTCCCAACTCATATGGAAACGGGGTTCGTACAGAATGGAAGTTCAGCTGAGAAAAACAGACTACGCCAGAGCACTAAGGGGCAAGGAGAGAGAATTAATAACAAATTGGGAGAACAAAGAAGACACAAAGGACTGAGGAAATGAAATCAGAGGGAGGCAGACCGTCATTTTTGTGACTGACCAACCATAACTATTCATTTACTTAAGTCCAAAATGTATTGGCTTGTTTAATACACATAGCGGGACCCTGGAAGGATGATTATTTCCCTAGCAGGAAATTAATTTGGAAGAGTTTTTATGCGCTTTGCTTGTCACAGAGATGGCATTTTAAATGGATGTGCTTGACCCAGTTCTGCTCCTGCGAACGCCTCACTTTACATTTGCATCTCCAGCCCTGGGCTCAGCTTTTGACAAAATGCCACCTGAACAAACAGCATGATTCATTCTAACAAGACTCCTGGAGATTTTTCAAGGCACCGTGATTCATTTGCTTCAAAAATAATCTGGTCGCCATGAGTAAAAGACAAACATTAGTTAGTGGCGTATTTTCCGGACCATAGGGCACACTGCCGACGGATGGTCTATTTGTCATCTTTTTTCACATATTAGGCGCACCGGATTAAAAGCAGTCATACTTACACCGAACTTGCACCTGGCTCGCCGACAACAAGCTATACATACACTTGGGTAAAACAGAATCCATCCTGTTTGGGTCCCACATCAACCTTAAGAAAGTCAATGACTTCACCATAAAAGTGGGTGACATTGTTATCACCAGGAAAGATGAGGTCACCTACCTAGGTTCCATTCTAGAGGCTAACCTTTCCTGTGATAAAATGGCAACCAAGGTAATCAGAAAGGTCAACCAACGAACGAGATTTCTCTACAGAATCTCCTCTCTGGTCAACAAAAGCACCTTGAGGATTCTGGCGGGAACTCTCGTTCAACCCTTTTTCGATTACGCATGCACTTCCTAGTACCCTAGCACCTCCAAAACCCTCAAACCTAAACTCCAAACATCTGAGAACAAGCTAGTCAGGTTACTTCTAGACCTCCACCCCAGATCCCACCTCACTCCTACCCACTTCTCTAAAGTGGGCTGGCTCAAGGTGGAGGACAGAGTTAAACAACTTGCACTGAGCCTAGTCTATAAAATCCGCTACACCTCCCTGATACCGAAGTACATGTCAAACTACTTCCTTAACGTAAATGACCGCCATAACCACAACACCAGGGGGAGCTCCACTAACCACGTTAAACCCAGATTCCGAACTAACAAAGGTCTTAACTCATTCTCTTTCTATGCCACATCAATGTGGAATGCGCTCCCAACAGGTATAAAAGAAAGGGCATCTCTATCCTCCTTCAAAACCGCAATAAAAGTTCACCTCCAGGCAGCTACAACCCTAAACTAACACCCTCCCCGGATTGCTAATAATCAAATGTAAACAATCAAATCCAGATACACACCCCTGATTGTAAATAATGTAAATAATTCAATGTGATTATCTTGTGTGATGACTGTATTATGATGATAGTATATATGATAGTATATATCTGTATCATGAATCAATTTAAGTGGACCCCGACTTAAACAAGTTGAAAAACTTATTGGGGTGTTACCATTTAGTGGTCAATTGTACGGAATATGTACTTCACTGTGCAACCTACTAATACAAGTCTCAATCAATCAATCAAACTATTATTTATTGTTTTCTAAATGTAAAACACTTCCTTATGGTCCTTATAGAGCAGGGGTCACCAACCTTTTTGAAAGCAAGAGCTACTTCTTGGGTAGTGATTCATGCGAAGGGCTACCAGTTTGATACACACTTAAATAAATTGCCAGAAATAGCCAATTTGCTCAATTTACCTTTAACTCTATGTTATTATTAATAATTAATGATATTTACACTTAATTGAACGGTTTAAAAGAGGAGAAAACACGAAAAAAATGACAATTAAATTTTGAAACATAGTTTATCTTCAATTTCGACTCTTTAAAATTCAAAATTCAACCGAAAAAATAGAAGATAAAAAACTAGCTAATTCGAATCTTTTTGAAAAAATTAAAAAAAGAATTTATGGAACATCATTAGTAATTTTTTTTTGGATTAAGATTAATTTTAGAATTTTGATGACATGTTTTAAATAGGTTAAAATCCAATCTACACTTTGTTAGAATATATAACAAATTGGACCAAGCGATGAGGTGGCGACTTGTCCAGGGTGTACTCCGCCTTCCGCCCGATTGTAGCTGAGATAGGCTCCAGCGCCCCCGCGACCCCAAAGGGAATAAGCGGTAGAAAATGGATGGATGGATGGATGGACCAAGCTATATTTCTAACAAAGACAAATCATTATTTCTTCTAGATTTTCCAGTACCAAAATTTTAAAATAAATTCAAAAGACTTTGAAATAAGATTTAAATTTGATTCTACAGATTTTCTAGATTTGCCAGAATAATTTTTTTGAATTTTAATCATAATAACTTTGAAGAAATATTTCACAAATATTCTTCGTCGAAAAAACAGAAGCTAAAATGAAGAATTAAATTAAAATGTATTTATTATTCTTTACAATAAAAACAATGAATTTACTTGAACATTGATTTAAATTGTCAGGAAAGAAGAGGAAGGAATTTAAAAAGTAAAAAGGTATATGTGTTTAAAAATCCTAAAATCCTTTTTAAGGTTGTATTTTTTCTCTAAAATTGTCTTTCTGAAAGTTATAAGAAGCAAAGTAAAACAAATAATGAATTTATTTAAACAAGTGAAGACCAAGTCTTTAAAATATTTTCTTGGATTTTCAAATTCTATTTGAGTTTTGTCTCTCTTAGAATTAAAAATGTCAAGCAAACATAATAGTGTGAGAGTCCAGTCCATAGTGGATCTAACATAATAGTGTGAGAGTCCAGTCCATAGTGGATCTAACATAATAGTGTGAGAGTCCAGTCCATAGTGGATCTAACATAATAGTGAGAGTCCAGTCCATAGTGGATCTAACATAATATTGTGAGAGTCCAGTCCATAGTGGATCTAACATAATAGTTTGAGAGTCCAGTCCAAAGTGGATCTAACATAATAGTGTGAGAGTCCAGTCCATAGTGGATCTAACATAATAGTGTGAGAGTCCAGTCCATAGTGGATCTGACATAATAGTGTGAGAGTCCAGTCCATAGTGGATCTAACATAATAGTGAGAGAGTCCAGTCCAGAGTGGATCTAACATAATAGTGTGAGAGTCCAGTCCATAGTGGATCTAACATAATAGTGAGAGTCCAGTCCATAGTGGATCTAACATAATAGCGTGAGAGTCCAGTCCATAGTGGATCTAACATAATAGTGTGAGAGTCCAGTCCATAGTGGATCTAACATAATAGTGAGAGTCCAGTCCATAGTGGATCTAACATAAAATTGTGATAGTCCAGTCCATAGTGGATCTAACATAATATTGTGAGAGTCCAGTCCATAGTGGATCTAACATAATAGTGAGAGTCCGGTCCATGGTGGATCTAACATAATAGTGTGAGTCCAGTCCATAGTGGACTTAACATAATAGTGAGAGTCCAGTCCATAGTGGATCTAACATAATAGTGAGAGTCCAGTCCATAGTGGACTTAACATAATAGTGAGAGTCCAGTCCATAGTGGATCTAACATAATAGTGTGAGAGTCCAGTCCATAGTGGATCTAACATAATAGTGTGAGAGTCCAGGCCATAGTGGATCTAACATAATAGTGTGAGAGTCCAGGCCATAGTGGATCTAACATAATAGTGTGAGAGTCCAGTCCATAGTGGATCTAACATAATAGTGAGAGTCCAGTCCATAGTGGATCTAACATAATAGTGAGAGTCCAGTCCATAGTGGGGCCAGCAGGAGACCATCCCGAGCGGAGACGGGTCAGCAGCGCAGAGATGTCCCCAACTGATGCACAGGCGAGCGGTCCACCCCGGGTCCCGACTCTGGACAGCCAGCACTTCATCCATGGCCATCTGGTCAGGATGCCACCCGAACACCTCCCTAGGGAGGTGTTTAGGGCACGTCCGACCGGTAGGAGGCCACGGGGAAGACCCAGGACACGTTGGGAAGACTATGTCTCCCCCGGCTGGCCTGGGAACGCCTCGGGATCCTCCGGGAGGAGCTGGAACAAAGTGGCTGGGGAGAGGGAAGTCTGGGCTTGCCCCCGCAACCCGACCTCGGATAAGCGGAAGAAGATGGATGGATGTAAAAATGAAGTCTTTGAGATTATTCATCTTCCCTCTGTGGCAGCTCAGTTTAATAGTCAAAATAAGAGAATTCCCACACTTCAAATGTAAAGACAGCATAAAAGATTAGTGCAGCAGATGTGTGTCCTTTAGATCAGTGGTCCCCAACCTTTTTGTAGCTGCGGACCGGTCAACGCTTGAAAATTTGTCCCACGGACCGGGGGGGGTGGGGGGGTGTATTTAAAAAAAAAAAAAAAAAAAAATTTTTTTTCTTTTTTTTCTTTTTTTTCACATAAATAAATATCAATCATGTGTGCTTACGGACTGTATCCCTGCAGACTGTATTGATCTATATTGATATATATATTGTATATATTGTGATTATTGTGATTTTTATGTTGATTTCATTAAAAAAAAAAAATAAAAATAAAAAAATAAAAAAAAAAAAAGTAAATAAATTATTGTGCGGCCCGGTACCAATCGGTCCGCGGACCGGTACCGGGCCGCGGCCCGGTGGTTGGGAACCACTGCTTTAGATAAGCACTTATCATCAGCGAGGCTAATGGGATACAAATGCATGAATTAGATTGGGAACATAATGACGGGTCTGGTGGAAAAAGGTCATGGCAGTCTGGAATAGATTGATGACCAAATGTTTATTATAAACTGAAGCAAAGACAAATGTAGTTTTGCAGTGTGTTGCCCTAAGCAGGGGTGTCCAAAGTGCGGCCCGGGGGCCATTTGTGGCCCGCAGGTCATTTTAAAAATACGAATGACAAAAAAATAAAAAACATAAAAAGTGGTATTTAAAGAGCAAAATGTAGCAAGAAAATGTTGCAATGTTTACTCTAATAACACAAAGCTGCCATGCAGGCTGTTTCTTTCTTTCAAAAATAATAATGAATCAAAATCAATGTCATTATGAATTATTGACCTATTGAAGGCTCCAATTACGTCACATCTAAAATATTTTGGGGGAAAATGTTGCATATTTTGTGTTTGCCATAAAAAAAACTGAGCTGTTTTTTTATAAAGAAGGGCTTAAAACGAACAAACGGAAAACATACACAACAATAAAACGTATAATTGACGGATGGATCTGAAGTTGATCTCGAGATTATTGTGTTAAAAGTAAACAGTAAAAAAAAAAAATAGAATTTATTTTTTTAATACTATAATTATTTGGATCCCCAATAATTTTTGTGTGATTTGTTTTTAAGTGTCATTGCTCAAAAAATAATGAATTAAAATCAATGTTGTTATGAGTAAATGACCTTTTTAAGGCTCCAATTATTATATAATCTCAAATATTCCACTTAAAAATTTTATTGTGTGAAAATATTGCATATTTTGTATTTTTTCCGTAAAAAAACGGGGTTTCTTTTGACAACAAGAGCATACAACTTAAATCTTTAAAACCGTTATATTAACAGATGGACCTAATGTTGATCTAGAGCAGGGGTCACCAACGCGGTGCCCGCGGGCACCAGGTAGCCCGTAAGGACCAGATGAGTAGCCCGCTGGCCTGTTCTAAAAATAGCTCAAATAGCAGCACTTACCAGTGAGCTGCCTCTATTTTTTTAATTGTATTTATTTACTAACAAGCTGGTCTCGCTTTGCCCGACATTTTTAATTCTAAGAGAGACAAAACTCAAATAGAATTTGAAAATCCAAGAAAATATTTTAAAGACTTGGTCTTCACTTGTTTAAATAAATTCATTAATTTGTTTTACTTTGCTTCTTATAACTCTCAGAAAGACAATTTTAGAGAAAAAATACAACCTTAAAAATGATTTTAGGATTTTTAAACACATATACCTTTTTACCTTTTAAATTCCTTCCTCTTCTTTCCTGACAATTTAAATCAATGTTCAAGTAAATTTATTTTTTTTATTGTAAAGAATAATAAATACATTTTAATTTAATTCTTCATTTTAGCTTCTGTTTTTTCGACGAAGAATATTTGTGAAATATTTCTTCAAACTTATTATGATTAAAATTCAAAAAAATTATTCTGGCAAATCTAGAAAATCTGTAGAATCAAATTTAAATCTTATTTCAAAGTCTTTTGAATTTCTTTTAAAATTTTGGTTCTGGAAAATCTAGAAGAAATAATGATTTGTCTTTGTTAGAAATATAGCTTGGTCCAATTTGTTATATATTCTAACAAAGTGTAGATTGGATTTTAACCTATTTAATATATGTCATCAAAATTCTAAAATTAATCTTAATCAGGAAAAATTACTAATGATGTTCCATAATTTTTTTTTTGTTTTTGTTTCAAAAAGATTCAAATTAGCTAATTTTTCTATTCTTTTTTTCGGTTGAATTTTGAATTTTAAAGACTCGAAATTGAAGATAAACTATGTTTCAAAATGTAATAGTCATTTTTTTCGTGTTTTCTCCTCTTTTAAACCATTAAATTAAGTGTAAATATAATTAATTATTAATAATAACATAGAGTTAAAGGTAAATTGAGCAAATTGGCTATTTCTGGCAATTTATTTAAGTGTGTATCAAACTGGTAGCCCTTCGCATTAATCAGTACCCAAGAAGTAGCTCTTGGTTTCAAAAAGGTTGGTGACCCCTGATCTAGAGATTTAAAACTTAAATAATAATAAAAAATAATAATACTGAATAATGACACATTTTTAATATTTTTTGGACCAAACCCCTTTGGGGTCCCCGGGATCAAGCCTGAGTGGAGGCCTAAATGTATATTTTGTATACATATATTGTATTGGTTTTTAAAAAAAAAAATATCAAAATGGCCCCCGCTCGCTTTGATTTTTCAGAATGCGGCCATCAGTGGAAAAAGTTTGGACACCCCTGCCCTACAGTGTCAACAGCTGTCATAGTACGTCATATTTCCTCAAGCCTTGAGGTCGTCATTTTAAAACTGCTTTTCCAAAGCAAACTTTACCGGGCCAAAGTTACCGCAATAACAGCAATAAAACGCATTCTCTGACCTGGCCATGACATCGGAGTTAACGCACAAAGAAAGTAGCGTTGTCATGAAATGTTTGCAGCAATGTCAAGACATTTTGCTTCCAGGAAAAAAAAAAAAAAAAAGCAGCGGCTACCGTAATGTCATAGGGATTGATTGTCAAAGATCAACTAGCGTCTGCAGCAAATGTCATGTCTCTCCATCAAACAGTAGTCGAGACAGGCGAGTGTCACGGGGACACGGGAGCAGCCGGCAATGACATGTCAATCATCCCCTGGCAGAGGAGTCATGTTGAAAGTTCATAACTTGTTGAAGTGCAAATTACAAAACCTCCAAAAGCAGTGAAGTTGTCACAAAAAAAAAAAAAAAAAAAAGAAAAAAAAAAAAAGAAGAAGTTGTCACGTTGTCCATCCATCCATCCATTTTCTACCGCAGGGGCGCTGGAGCCTATCTCAGCTACAATCGGGTATAAATGGTAAATAAAAAGAGAATACAACAAATCCTTTTCAACTTATATTCAATTGAATAGACTGCAAAGACAAGATACTTAACGTTCAAACTGGTAAACTTTGTTATTTTGTGCAAATATTAGCTCATTGCCCTGCGATGAGGTGGCAACTTGTCCAGGGTGTACCCCGCCTTCCGCCCGATTGTAGCTGAGATAGGCTCCAGTGCCCCCCGCGATCCAGAAGGGAATAAGCGGTAGAAAATGGATGGATGGATGGATATTAGCTCATTTGGAATTTGATGCCTGCAACATGTTTCAAAAAAGCTGGCACAAGTGGCAAAAAAGTTGAGGAATGCTCATCAAAGACTTATTTGGAACATCCCACAGGTGAACAGGCTAATTGGGAACAGGTGGGTGCCATGATTGGGTATAAAAGCAGCTTCCGTGAAATGCTCAGTCGTTCACAAACAAGGACGGGGCGAGGGTCACCACTTTGTCAACAAATGCCTGAGCAAATTGTTTAAGAACAACATTTCTCAAGCAGCTATTGCAAGGAATTTAGGGATTTCACCATCTACGCTCCGTAATATCATCAAAAGGTTCAGAGAATCTGGAGAAATCACCGCACGTAACATTGAATGCCCGTGACTTTCCATCCATCAGGCTGTACTGCATCAAAAAGCGACATCGGTGCGTAAAGGATATCACCACATGGGCTCAAGAAGACTTCAGAAAACCACTGTCAGTAACTACAGTTGGTCGCTACATCTGTAAGTGCAAGTTAAAACTCTCCTATGCAAAGCCAAAGCCATTTATCAACAACACCCAGAAATGCTGCCGACTTCGCTGGGCCCAAGCTCATCTAATACGGACTGATGCAAGGTGGAAAAGTGTTCTGTGGTCTGACGAGTCCACATTTCAAATTGTTTTTGGAAACTGTGGACGTCGTGTCCTCCGTAACAAAAATGAAAACAATCATCCGGATTGTTCTAGGCGCAAAGTACAAAAGGCATCACAGATGGTATGGGGGTGTATTAGTGCCCAAGACATGGGTAACTTACACATCTGTGAAGGCACCATTTATGCTGAAAGGTACATACAGCTTTTGGAGCAACATATGTTGCCATTCAAGTTATCATGGACGCCCCTGCTTATTTCAGCAAGACAATGCCAAGTGTTACAACAGAGTGGCTTCATAGTAAAAGAGTGCGGGTACTAGACTGGCCTGCCTGTAGTCCAGACATTGAAAATGTGTGAAGGCTAAAATAGCAGAAGGGAGACCCCCGGACTGTTGAACAACTTAAGCTGTACATCAAGCAAGAATGGGAAAGAATTTGTGGGAAAGGGAAGACTTTAAATGCATATAATATTCATAATTTCCCCCAAACATGGAGGGAATGCTGTATGTTAAAAATGTTGTCCTCTTGTTGCTATAATGTGGAAGTGCCAAATCATGAAGTTGACGTGTTTTAAAATGTTCCTTTGCTTAATATCCATGTCACTCCTCAATGTCATGAACGGTCAGGAACGAGAACTTTGCAAGATTTCCATGAGATTGTTCGAATTTCTCACATCACAACTTCAGCACTGCAAAAAGTGAAATCTAAGTAAGATGAAATATGTCAAATAAGGGTGATATTTGCTTATTTTCTGTCTGATAAGATCATTCTTCTCACTAAGCAGATTTGATGTTAGAGTCTTTTACTCGTTTTAAGGGTTTTGCTCCTAAATGATGTCAGTAAGATATTACAGCTTGTTGCTGAGATTTGATGAGCTATATTGAGTAAAACATGCTTGAAACTAGAATATCAACTGTTGCAAAGCTGTGTCATCAACACTCACAAGTAGAGATGTCCAATAATATCGGCCTGCCGATATCATCGGCCGATAAATGCTTTGAAAATTAATATCGGGGGGGAAAAAAAATTAAATAAATAAAAAAATAATTATATCGGAAATTATCGGTATCGTTGTTTTTTTTTTTGTTTTGTTTTTTTTATTAAATCCACATAAAAAACACAAGATACACTTACAATTAGTGCACCAACCCAAAAAACCTCCCTTCCCCATTCACACTCATTCACACAAAAGGGTTGTTTCTAGGCCGATATTATCGGCCGATAAATGCGTTAAAATGTAATATCGTAAATTATCGGTATCGTTTTTTTAATTATCTGTATCGTTTTTTTATTTTTTTTATTTATTTTTTAAATTTATTAAATCAACATAAAAAACACAAGATACACTTACAATTAGTGCACCAACCCAAAAAACCTCCCTCCCCCCATTTCTTTCTGTTATCAATATTCTGCTTCCTACATTATATATCAATATATATCAATACAGTCTGCAAGGGATACAGTCCGTAAGCACACATGATTGTGCGTGCTGCTGCTCCACTAAT
The DNA here is from genome assembly GCF_033978785.1 of Entelurus aequoreus. NCBI lineage: Eukaryota > Metazoa > Chordata > Actinopteri > Syngnathiformes > Syngnathidae > Entelurus > Entelurus aequoreus. The sequence continues at coordinate 82,282,244 of NC_084736.1, forward strand.
AGTACTAACCTTTAACAGTTAATTTGACTCATTTTCATTCATTACTAGTTTCTATGTAATTGTTTTTATATTGTTTTACTTTATTTTTTATTCAAGAAAATGTTTTTAATTTAGTTATCTTATTTTTTTTTTTAAAAAGTACCTTATCTTCACCATACATGGTTGTCCAAATTAGGCATAATAATGTGTTAATTCCACGACTGCATATATCGGTTGATATCGGTATCGGTTGATATCGGTATCGGTAATTAAAGAGTTGGACAATATCAGCATATCGGATATCAGCAAAAAGCCATTATCGGACATCCCTAGTTGTTTCTTTCTGTTATTAATATTCTGCTTCCTACATTATATATCAATATATATCAATACAGTCTGCAAGGGATACAGTCCGTAAGCACACATGATTGTGTGTGCTGCTGCTCCACTAATAGTACTAACCTTTAACAGTTAATTTGACTCATTTTCATTCATTACTAGTTTCTATGTAACTGTTTTTATATTGTTTTACTTTCTTTTTGTCAGGACTCGGTCCTTGGGGTCTGTTTTCCCAGAATGCTCGGGCAAGACGTGAATGTGAGTACATTTTTTATTTTACACTAACAAAGGAACAAAAAGCGCGCTCAAGGCGGAAGTACAAACTTGACTAATGAAACAAATACTTGCACGTGGGCAAAAAACTAAGGACATGAACAAAAGTCGCTGACTCGACATGGCATGAATAGAAAAAACTTACTCGACATGGCATGAAGTGCGCAGAGGTAAACAGAGTGAATGTCGCCAGGCCGACAACAGAAAAAGACAGGCTTTAAATAACAGTGACATGATTAGTGAAAACAGGTGCCTGACTCAAAACGTGAAACAGGTGCGTGACATGACAGGTGAAAACTAATGGGTTGCTATGGTGACAAAACAAGAGAGTGAACAACCAGGAACTAAAAAGTGTCCAAAAAACAAACAGCACATGGCCAAACAAAAACATGATCAACACAGACATGACACTTTTTTATTCAAGAAAATGTTTTTAATTTATTTATTTTATTTTATTTTATTTTATTTTATTTTATTTTATTTTATTTTATTTTAATTTTTTTAAAAAGGACCTTATCTTCACCATACCTGGTTGTCCAAATTAGGCATAATAATGTGTTAATTTCACGACTGTATATATCAGTATCGCTTGATATCGGTATCGGTAATTAAGAGTTGGACAATATCGGAATATCGGATATCGGCAAAAAAGCCATTATCGGACATCCCTACTCACAAAGTATAAAACTACTTTTTCTAAGTAATAATTTCTTATTTCAAGCATGAAATAAAAAAAATCATGACTTTGACATAGAGATGTCCGATAATATCGGCCAGCCGATATTATCGGACGATAGATGCTTTAAAATGTAATATCGGAAATTATCGGTATCGTTTTTTTTATTATCGGTATCGTTTTTTTATTTTTAATTTTTTTATTAAATCCACATAAAAAACACAAGATACACTTACAATTAGTGCACCAACCCAAAAAACCTCCTTCCCCCATTCACACTCATTCACACAAAAGGGTTGTTTCTTTCTGTTATTAATATTCTGCTTCCTACATTATATATCAATATATATCAATACAGTCTGCAAGGGATACAGTCCGTAAGCACACATGATTGTGCGTGCTGCTGCTCCACTAATAGTACTAACCTTTAACACTTAATTTTACTCATTTTCATTAATTACTAGTTTCTATGTAACTGTTTTTATATTGTTGTACTTTCTTTTTTATTCAAGAAAATGTTTTTAATTTATTTATCTTATTTTATTTTATTAATTTAAAAAAAAAAGGACCTTATCTTCACCATACCTGGTTGTCCAAATTAGGCATAATAATGTGTTAATTCCACAACTGTATATATCAGTATCGGTATCGGTTGATATCGGTATCGGTAATTAAAGAGTTGGAAAATATCGGAATATCGGATATCGGCAAAAAGCCATTATCGGACATCCCTACTTTGACACAATTGTGTCTCATAATTAAAACAGATGACAGCCAAATGGACTTTGCTGTTTTATTTCCAATGAAACAATAGAAAATAGGTACTCATATAGTAGTACAGTTGGCACAGTACAGTAAACTGACAGTTCATATTTAAACATTTGACATTTCTAACAATTTTGAACAGAAATAATTCATGCACGTTCAGGTAAATTCCTCAAAATTACAATTAAAAAATGTTTGGCCGGGTGCCGGGCTGTATATATGTGCACTAATTGACTGAAAGAGCACGCACTTGATGTGATGATGTCATGTTATCCATGGAAAAATGCATTTTTAGACAATATGATCTAGGAGACCCCGAGAGTAACAAGCGCTTGCCTTGTTGCCTTTCCATTAAGAACAATAAACTAGTTTTTAGTATAAGTTTGCTGGTTTCAAGAAATGTAATGCCGAGCGCATATCATTATGTCAAGATAATGGCACTAGCATTTACTTCATTTAAGAATATTTTTCAACATATTGAGCAAAAAGGTCTCTTTTTGTTTCTACCAAGAAAAGTGCACTTGTTATTAGTGAGAATATACTTATTTTAAGCTATTTTTGGGTTCATTGAAGTTAGCTAATTTGACTTGTTTTGGAAAGTCTTGACAAGCCAAATTTTCTTGTTCTATTGGCAGATAATTTTGCTTCGTTCAAATAAAATACCCCTCATTTTTGTAATTTTTTTTTCCTTGTTTTTGAACACAGACTTTTTGCAGTGAGGATATTTGTGTATGTCCACTAGACCAGGACTGACTATTGCTCCTTAACGTGACTTTTTCTTTAAGATGGCGGATGTGAGAATTCTGTATCAGCACCACGATAAGACAGCAATGTTGTGTGTGGTTTTTCCTAGGAGCTAAAGACCAATCTCACGGTCACTGCTCCTCTCCTCTTGCCACTTCACAGTAAAAGCACATTTCAATTCCAAATTCTCCATTTTCACGCACTTGTATCTAACATCCAATTATTCTCGATTGTTTGCTAAAAACTATTTGGACATAACCAGTTGAGGGTGGTCATGCCTCCGTGCAGCTCTGAGCATTGAAAGAATGCGTGCAGGGTCAGAGACTGGAGCCAATTGCAACGACTGGGGAGCAGCAGGCTGCGGATATCAGAACGTTTCATCTAAAACGGGGGTTGGCAACCCAAAATGTTCAAAGAGCCATATTGGACCAAACATACAAAAAAAAAAAAAAAAATCTGTCTGGAGTCGCAAAAAATGTGTTAAGCCTCATATAAGTGTTATAATGAAGGCAACTATGGTCACTATGGACTAGAATCTCACACTATTATGTTAGATCCACTATGGACTGGACTCTCACACTATTATGTTAGATCCACTATGGACTGGACTCTCACACTATTATGTTAGATCCACTATGGACTGAACTCTCACACTATTATGTTAGATCCACTATGAACTGGACTCTCACTATTATGTTAGATCCACTATGGACTGGACTCTCACAATATTGTTAGATCCACTATGGACTGGACTCTCTCAATATTATGTTAGATTCACTATGGACTGGACTCTCACACTATTATGTTAGATCCACTATGGACTGAACTCTCACACTATTATGTTAGATCCACTATGAACTGGACTCTCACTATTATGTTAGATCCACTATGGACTGGACTCTCACACTATTATGTTAGATCCACTATGGACTGGACTCTCACACTATTATGTTAGATCCACTATGGACTGGACTCTCACTATTATGTTAGATCCACTATGGACTGGACTCTCACTATTATGTTAGATCCACTATGGACTGGACTCTCACACTATTATGTTAGATCCACTATGGACTGGACTCTCACACTATTATGTTAGATCCACTATGGACTGGACTCTCACTATTATGTTAGATCCACTATGGACTGGACTCTCACACTATTATGTTAGATCCACTATGGACTGGACTCTCACACTATTATGTTAGATCCACTATGGACTGGACTCTCACTATTATGTTAGATCCACTATGGACTGGACTCTCACACTATTATGTTAGATCCACTATGGACTGGACTCTCACACTATTATGTTAGATCAACTATGGACTGGACTCTCACTATAATGTTAGATCCACTATGGACTGGACTCTCACACTATTATGCTAGATCCACTATGGACTGGACTCTCACTATTATGTTAGATCCACTTTGGACTGGACTCTCACACTATTATGCTAGATCCACTATGGACTGGACTCTCACACTATTATGTTAGATCCACTATGGACTGGACTCTCACACTATTATGTTAGATCCACTATAGACTGGACTCTCACACTATTATGTTAGATCCACTATGGACTGGACTCTCACACTATTATGTTAGATCCACTATGGACTGGACTCTCACAATATTATGTTAGATCCACTATGGACTGGACTCTCACACTATTATGTTAGATCCACTATGGACTGGACTCTCACACTATTATGTTAGATCCACTATGGACTGGACTCTCACACTATTATGTTACATCCACTATGGACTGGACTCTCACACTATTATGTTAGATCCACTATGGACTGGACTCTCACACTATTATGTTAGATCCACTATGGACTGGACTCTCACACTATTATGTTAGATCCACTATGGACTGGACTCTCACACTATTATGTTAGATCCACTATGGACTGGACTCTCACTATTATGTTAGATCCACTATGGACTGGACTCTCACACTATTATGTTAGATCCACTATGGACTGGACTCTTACACTATTATGTTAGATCCACTATGGACTGGACTCTCACACTATTATGTTAGATCCACTATGGACTGGACTCTCACTATTATGTTAGATCCACTATGGACTGGACTCTCACACTATTATGTTAGATCCACTATGGACTGGACTCTCACACTATTATGTTAGATCCACTATGGACTGGACTCTCACACTATTAACTAGATCCATTATGGATTGGACTCTCACACTATAAACTAAATCCACTATGGACTGGACTCTCACACTATTATGTTAGATCCACTATGGACTGGACTCTCACTATTATGTTAGATCCACTATGGACTGGACTCTCACAATATTATGTTAGATCCACTATGGACTGGACTCTCACAATATTATGCTAGATCCACTCGACGTCCATTGCACCGGTCGCCCAGTGGGGGGTCCCCACATCTGCGGTCCCCTCCAAGGTTTCTCATTGTCCCATTGGGTTGAGTTTTTCCTTGCCCTGATGTGGGATCTGAGCCGAAGATGTCGTTGTGGCTTGTGCAGCCCTTTGAGACACTCGTGATTTAGTGCTATATAAGTAAACTTTGATTGATTGATTGATGTGTGCATATAGCAAACATAAATACAAATAAATGTCAATATTTATACTAAAATGTACAATTTGAAATATTCCCTAATGGTGGAAAGTGCCGAGCCTCTCGTCACACGGAGTCAAAAACAACCGGAGCAGGGTTATTTAGCTCATTCCTCCGAATCCCTTTCAAGTGCTCATCTGAATATTCATTAGTCAAACATCCTTGAATTTTCTCTCAAATATCAGTCAAAAAATGCATAAAAATGTATAAACTCCACCCATGAATTTTAATGCTGAAAATGTGCAACATTTACAGAACAGCTTGATATGCACCATGTTTTACCCTGAATGTTTGCTGGTATGTGATGTTTTACCCTGAATGTTTGCTGGTATGTGATGACAAACTGACATGTTTCCCTTTTCTATGATTTTGTTAAAAAATACAACGTTTCCAACAAAGAAATCCAGAGAGTCGGGCCATTCCTGTCAAATATATGTTTTAGTCCGACACATTTCTTTCTGCTATTTTTCCAGAGGTAGTGGATTCCGGTCCTCCAACCTCAGTAGCTGTCGGGTCACAGTCCGCACTAATGGAAGCAATTCAGTTCTCAACTGTCAAGTGACTCGGCTGCTAGCAAAGAGAAGAAGAAAAGGAAAGGGAAAAAAAGGTAATTACAGTGCAGATGAATACTGTACAGTAATAAAACATTTTATTTACTTAGAACGGGGATAGGTACACTGCAAAAAGTCAGTGTTCAAAAACAAGAAGAAAAAAAATACAAAAATGAGGGGTATTTTATTTGAACTAAGCAAAATTATCTGACAATAGAACAAGAAAATTCGGCTTGTCAAGACTTTCCAAAACAAGTAAAATTAAAGCTGCAAGCAGTGTTGGTCGGGCCCGCATATTTGGCAGGTGCTAGTCCTAAGTGGTCAGTATATGAAATCTAGCTCTAAGTCAGACCTACATAGAGGTTTTTGTTTCATGTCTCTACGATATTAGTACTGGGAGTTAGAGGAAGTTGTGTCTGTGTTTTTTTCCTAGGTGCTGCGGCACAGTGGTTCGTTGAAGGCTCGTAAAATCAAAACCGTAGCACTTATCCAAACTCTTTGAGTATCCTTCAATCAGAAGGGTTCAATCTCTCTCCTGTAGTAGTTTGAAGCCGAAATGACAAACGCGCACAGAGGATATAATGTTTGATGTTTGGTGACCGATTTTTACAAAAATGTAGTTTTGAAGGGGAGATTGCAAACTTCCTGTTGATTTTTGCTGAAGGATGTCAATCCTTGAAATGTAGGTCTAAGTGAGACCTACATAGAGGTTTTTGTTTCATGTCTCGAAGATGTTCCTACCGGAAGTTACAAGCAGTTTTGTCTGAGTTTTCCTCTGAGGAGCAGTTTTTTCTCTGTTTTTTTCAAAAAGTATGTAGAGCACAATTTTGAGTTTTGGGGTTCAGTTTTTTTTTAGATCGCAAATTCTAACTGTCCCAATGTGTGTAAGAAGTTTGGTGAGTTTTGAAGTATTTTAAGGGGGTCAAATTACAGGTCAAAAATCAAAAATGACTGTTTTTAGTCATTTTTCGTCTTGAAGGGGAAATTGCCAACTTCCTGTTGGTTTTCGCCCGAAGATATGAAATAATGAATTATAGGTCTAAATGAGACCTACATACAGGTTTTTGTTTCATGTCTCTACGACTTTCCTAGTGGGAGTTAGAGGCAGTTTTCTTCCTAGGGGGCGCTAGAGCGCAGTTTTTATTTTTGGGGTTTGGTTTTTTACTAAAGTGTTTGGGGCACGTTTTTCTATGTGTGTGTCAAATTTGGTGAGTTTTGAAGCATGTTAAGGGGGGCAAAGTAGTGCGCAAAGCTGCGGAAAAATAATAAATAATAATAATAAAACCTTACAAATACAATAGGTTCCTTTGTAACCAGTACAAATGACTCCCTGGGGGAGTCCTTTGTACAGGGTACAGGGCGGACCCTAAAAATACAAAAATGAGGGGTATTTTATTCGAACTTAGCAAAATTATCTGCCAATAGAACAAGAAAATTTGGCTTGTCAAGACTTTCCAAAACAAGTAAAATTAAAGCTGCAAGCAGTGTTGGTCGGGCCCGCATATTTGGCAGGTGCTAGTCCTAAGTGGTCAGTATATGAAATCTAGCTCTAAGTCAGACCTACATAGAGGTTTTTGTTTCATGTCTCTACGATATTCGTACTGGGAGTTAGAGGAAGTTGTGTCTGTGTTTTTTTCCTAGGTGCTGCGGCACAGTGGTTCGTTGAAGGCTCTTAAAATCGAAACCGTAGCACTAATCCAAACTCTTTGAGTATCCTTCAATCAGAAGGGTTCAATCTCTCTCCTGTAGTAGTTTGAAGCCGAAATGACAAACGCGCTCAGAGGATATAATGTTTGATGTTTGGTGACCGTTTTTTACAAAAATGTAGTTTTGAAGGGGAGATTGCAAACTTCCTGTTGATTTTTGCTGAAGGATGTCAATCTATGAAATGTAGGTCTAAGTGAGACCTACATAGACGTTTTTGTTTCATGTCTCGAAGACGTTCCTACCGGATGTTACAAGCAGTTTTGTCTGAGTTTTCCTCTGAGGAGCAGTTTTGTCTCTGTTTTATTCAAAAATTGCGCTAGAGCAAGTGCACTTTTCTTGGTAGAAAAAAAAAAAGAGACCTTTTTGCTCAATATGTTGAAAAATATTCTTAATTAAGTCATAACTTAAATGTTGGTGTTGAGCTAGACAGGTAGTCTCTTCTCAAGGATAGGGCTATCACTTTCGCATTCCGAAGTCCCAATTAGGGCCTCTTTTCCTACGAGAAGTGAGCCAATCCACCTGTGAATATCAATCTAAGAGGTCTTATCTTATTAGGTGCTCAAACTGAAATACCACTGTTTACTTAAACTTGGTGGTTTGCTTTCTCCAAGATGAATATGAACATTCACCATATAGAACAGGGGTCACCAACGCGGTGCCCGCGGGCACCAGGTTGCCCGTAAGGACCAGATGAGTAGCCCGCTGGCCTGTTCTAAAAATAGCTCAAATAGCAGCACTTACCAGTGAGCTGCCTCTATTTTTTAAATTGTATTTATTTACTAGCAAGCTGGTCTCGCTTTGCCCGACATTTTTAATTCTAAGAGAGACAAAACTCAAATAGAATTTGAAAATCCAAGAAAATATTTTAAAGACTTGGTCTTCACTTGTTTAAATAAATTCATTAATTTTTTTACTTTGCTTCTTATAACTTTCAGAAAGACAATTTTAGAGAAAAAATACAACCTTAAAAATGAATTTAGGATTTTTAAACACATATACCTTTTTACCTTTTAAATTCCTTCCTCTTCTTTCCTGACAATTTAAATCAATGCTCAAGTAAATGTATTTTTTTATTGTAAAGAATAATAAATACATTTTCATTTAATTCTTCATTTTAGCTTCTGTTTTTTCGACGAAGAATATTTGTGAAATATTTCTTCAAACTTATTATGATTAAAATAAAAAAAAAAATTATTCTGGCAAATCTAGAAAATCTGTAGAATCAAATTTAAATCTTTTTTCAAAGTCTTTTGAATTTCTTTTAAAATTTTGGTTCTGGAAAATCTAGAAGAAATAATGATTTGTCTTTGTTAGAAATATAGCTTGGTCCATCCATCCATCCATCCATTTTCTACCGCTTATTCCCTCTGGGGTCGCTGGAGCCTATCTCAGCTACAATCGGGCGGAAGGCGGGGTACACCCTGGACAAGTCGCCACCTCATCGCTTGGTCCAATTTGTTATATATTCTAACAAAGTGTAGATTGGATTTTAACCTATTTAAAACATGTCATCAAAATTCTAAAATTAATCTTAATTTTAAAAAAAATACTAATGATGTTCCATAAATTATTTTTTTTAATTTTTTCAAAAAGATTCGAATTAGCTAGTTTTTTAATCTTCTTTTTTTTCGGTTGAATTTTGAATTTTAAAGAGTCGAAATTGAAGATAAAGTATGTTTCAAAATGTGATAGTCATTTTTTTCGTGTTTTCTCCTCTTTTAAACCGTTTAATTAAGTGTAAATATCATTCATTATTAATAATAACATAGAGTTAAAGGTAAATTGAGCAAATTGGCTATTTCTGGCAATTTATTGAAGTGTGTATCAAACTGGTAGCCCTTCGCATTAATCACTACCCAAGAAGTTGCTTTCAAAAAGGTTGCTGACCCCTGATATAGAACATAATATGAGTTAATTAATTCACTTCACTATCTTGGGTGAAGTCTACATTTATTTACCCAGAGTTTGCCGGACAAGGAGCTCCAACTTCGAGCGGTCTAAAATGTCCAACTTCCCAGGTTTCCGGAGTGTTCGGCATTAAGAATCTAGTGAGAAGTAAACACTGTGCTTTTCCTGTTCATGTGTGAAAGACTTTAGCTGCGAGAAGAGACATTTTTCATAAATATACAGTACGAGTGGTAATTAATAAATGATTGGACATGCATAAAGAAGCCTTTTTCCCGGTGTCGCTGACATATTTGAATCGGTGGCTGAGACAAAAAATGGCGTCTTGCTGGGATACTAATGTCTGGCTTCATTCAGCGGCATCCAAAGTGGAAGTGAGTCACAGCGTCTTGGTCGGGTGTTGCAGGGGAGGAGACAAACCACGTGATCCCAACCCAAGTGAATGAAGAATTAGTCGTCATTATCCCATCTCCGTTCTCTTCAGTGGCTGCTGTGCTTTTGTCCTTTTCTTTACGAGTCCTTTGAGGAGACTCTCCAATATGAGAATGTATAGTCCGGCACAGCCTGTCCTATTAGATCAGTTCGCTTCCAGTCTTGCCTTTTTCCCCCGCTCATCTTGTTGAAAGTATCGCAGGAATGAAGGCAATGTTATGTTTCAATTACAACCGTCAACCCATTCGTTTCCAGAGGAGTGTGGCTTTTTCCTATCAGTGCAGCAATAATAAATAAATTATTAAATATTCTGTAGTTAGACGGACAGTTAGGCCATCATATTATTTCTCCTCCTAAGAGCCAGGATCCCTCTGCATTGTTGAGAAAATGCATAAAATGACAATTTCTGTCACAGCGACAAGCCTGCAGACAATCGGCAATCCGCACACCTGGGATACAGTGTGCGGATTGCAGTCTATTATACAGCATAATGCTGTATAATAGACTGTATTTATGTTATTCACATGTGAATAATGCTGTATAATAGACTGTATTTATATTATTCACATTTGAATAATGCTGTATAATAAACTGTATTTATATTATTCACATGTGAATGATATAAATACAGTCTATTATACAGCAGTGTGCTGTATAATAAGACACAAAAATTCCAACATTGTTTCAAAAAAGTCCATTTTAAATTGCCTTTTTTTCATTCCGTCTGTATAATAGACTGTATTTATATTATTCACATGTGAATATCACATGGGGACGGCGTGGCGAAGTTGGTAGACTGGCCGTGCCAGCAATCGGACGGTTGCTGGTTACTGGGGTTCAATCCCCACCTTCTACCATCCTAGTCACGTCCGTTGTGTCCTTGGGCAAGACACTTCACCCTTGCTCCTGATGGCTGCTGGTTAGCGCCTTGCATGGCAGCTCCCGCCATCAGTGTGTGAATGTGTCTGTGAATGGGTGAATGTGGAAATACTGTCAAAGCGCTTTGAGTACCTTGAAGGTAGAAAAGCGCTATACAAGTATAACCCATTTATTATTTATTTATTTACATGTGAATAACATAAATACAGTCTATTATACAGCATTATTCACATGTGAATAACATAAATACAGTCTATTATACAGCATTATTCACATGTGAATAATATAAATACAGTCTATTATTCAGCATTATTCACATGTGAATAACATAAATACAGTCTATTATACAGCATTATTCACATGTGAATAACATAAATACAGTCTATTATACAGCATTATTCACATGTGAATAACATAAATACAGTCTATTATTCAGCATTATTCACATGTGAATAACATAAATACAGTCTATTATTCAGCATTATTCACATGTGAATAATATAAATGCAGTCTATTATACAGCATCATTCACATGTGAATAATATAAATACAGTCTATCATACAGCATTATTCACATGTGAATAATATAAATGCAGACTATTATACAGCATTATTCCCATGTGAATAACATAAATACAGTCTATTATACAGCATTATTCACATGTGAATAACATAAATACAGTCTATTATACAGCATTATTCACATGTGAATAATATAAATACAGTCTATTATACAGCATTATTCACATGTGAATAACATAAATACAGTCTATTATACAGCATTATTCACATGTGAATAACATAAATACAGTCTATTATACAGCATTATTCACATGTGAATAACATAAATACAGTCTATTATACATCATCATTCACATGTGAATAATATAAATGCAGTCCATTATACAGCATTATTCACATGTGAATAACATAAATACAGTCTATTATACAGCATTATTCACATGTGAATAACATAAATACAGTCTATTATACAGCATTATTCACATGTGAATAACATAAATACAGTCTATTATACAGCATTATTCACATGGGAATAATATAAATACTGTCTATTATACAGACGGAATGAAAAAAAGGCTATTTAAAATGGACTTTTTTGAAACAATGTTGGAATTTTTGTGTGCTGTTGAGTCTTTGATTTTCAAACAAACAACTAGGATTTTTTTTTGTGAGTGTCTATTGGCAGTTTTTGGGAGAAATGCTCTCTGAAAATGGGACGGAGGCGAGCATCAAGATCAGGTTCCAGACAGCAGTGTGGGTGCAGGGAACTCTGCGGGCGAGATCGCTTCATTAGAGAAGAGCCCACGGACGTAATAAAAGCAGCAATATAAGGAGAGGCTGTAACTTTAAAAGGGTCAAAACATCTATAGGGGACACAGGTGGGCATCAGGTAATAGAAGCAATAGGCGAGAAGGAAATAATAATAAAATGGATGAGGATAAAGTAATGAAAGGCCATTTCTAAGGTCTTGCACTCTGCAAGGAACAAGACGTTTTTTCCTTTTGACTCATTTCACCCACACAACACAACCGCTCTCAGCTCTTCTGCTTTGGGTCTACAGAAGAGCTGGGATAGGCTCCAGCTCACCTGAAGAGGGAAAATTCGATAAAATAAATGAATTGACGTTGCTACGGTTCTTGTTTTGTTCAGTTAGTTTGACTCCCTCAGTTCTGTTTTCAGCACCCTTGGGTTTGTGTGTTTTTGGTTAACATGGCTGCTGATTAGTTTCACCTGCCTCTGATTAGTGTTCGGGACGCTCACCTGCTTCCGGGCACTAGTCAGAGAGCTACTTATTCCTGTTTTTCACCACACTCAGTAATAATAATAATAATAATCATATATTTTATTTGTAAAAAGCACTTTACATTGAGTAAACAACCTCAAAGTGCTACAGTGTATTAAAAAATAAATAAATAAAAAGATAATAAAAAATAAATAAAAATAAAAACTAAAACAGCCAAATAGCTAAAACTAGTATGCATACAGGTATATCTAAAAAAATGCTTTTTTAAAAAGAAGGGTTTTTAAGCCTTTTTTAAAAGCATCCACAGTCTGTGGTACCCTCAGGTAGCAAAATGAAGTTGTTCCTGTGTTTTTTCATGTATGGTAATCAACAGAAAGATATTGTTCTAACCCAAGGACTTCAAAGCGGAGAGAACCAAGGATCTGCCCAATTTCCAGACGACCTCTTTTTGAAGTATTTTACAAACTCTTTTTGAACTATTTTCTGGACCTCTTTTGGAACTATTTTACGAACTCTTTTTGAACTGACCTTTTCTGTGAATTGTTTACGACCTTTTCTGTGAACTTTTTGCAACCTTTGTACTTTGGAAACAGCGGTGGCCTTGTGGTCGGGGAGGGTCCAAAATAAAAGAAGGAGGCATGCAATCTTTTGGCAGAACGTGCTAAGATACTGAACAGGAGTACAGTGTAAAGACGACTCTCCTCAATATTGAGTCCAAATTGAATTCTGTCTCTGTTTGATTCTTTGTTTCTTGTCTTGTTTAATAGATGTCATCAGTGTTTGAACTTGACAATATGTTGGGGCTTATGGGGGGGGTGGGGGGGTATGGTAATCAACAGAAAGATATTGTTCTAACCCAAGGACTTCAAAGCGGAGAGAACCAAGGATCTGCCCAATTTCCAGACGACCTCTTTTTGAAGTATTTTACAAACTCTTTTTGAACTATTTTATGGACCTCTTTTTGAAGTATTTTACGAACGTCTTTTTGAACTATTTTATGGACCTCTTTTGGAACTATTTTACGAACTCTTTTTGAACTGACCTTTTCTGTGAATTGTTTACGACCTTTTCTGTGAACTTTTTGCGACCTTTGTCCTTTGGAAACAGCGGTGGCCATGTGGTCGGGGAGGGTCCAAAATAAAAGAAGGAGGCATGCAATCTTTTGGCAGAGCATGCTAAAATACTGTACAAGGGTACAGTGTAAAGGAGACTCTCCTCAGATTTAGTCCAAATTGAATTCTGTCTCTGTTTAATTATTTGCCTCTTGTCTTGTTTAATAGATGTCATCAGTGTTTGAACTTGACAAAGATATAGTCATTTAAACACTGTGCTTGAAACTTTATATATTTCTTTACCTATTTGTGTGACTCCTTATCCCAACAATATGTTAAGTTTTGCTTTAACAAAAACAAAACTCAAACATTTTGTGAAGATTTATACTTTAATGGTGAGCTTATCGGTTTTCTCTCCGTCCTCACTCAGTCCTGTTACTCTAAAACAGTGGTCACAGTCCTGTTACCATTGTTATTTGTAATTTTTATTGGCTTATTTTTCAAATACAGTTTTTGCAAATATAATTTTTTTACACGTATTTGCTAATCCTGTGTAAGGATGCTGTGTCTCAGCAGTTGTGGTGATCCCAGGATGCAGAGAGGGCAAACGGCTGAAGTTGTACTTTTCTATCTGTGCAAAGGGACAACTTTCAATCTTGAATTGCGAGTCGTCTCGTATCAGTGTTTGTGTCCAGACCCGGCCTGCTGACTGCCAAGGGCGAACATCGAGTACCGTGACGCGGACAAAGCAGAGACAGGGCGATATCATGAGGGTCAGCACATTTCCATTTCTGAATAGTCATATATTGTGTCTAACTGGGGCTGCTGAATTTACCCCCCTTCCTTCAGAAGCAGCCTCAGTGATGTAACCAGGGACCTCCCAAATAAATAGAGGAGCACGTGGGACTGTACCTTAGAGCGTAGGTTGGAACTGTAATGTTGAGTCGGACCAGCTCTTCCTCCCAGGGAATCTAAGTTACTGGTCAATCCCAAGTTCTTTCGATGACATATATGCTGAGTAAGAAGGACCCTCAAGACAGAATTGGAATATTTTCAAGTTTTACTGAAATTTCAGGAGAACAACTTAATCAATACATTCATATTGGCTACTCTGGTTGATCTGGCATTCCAAGGGAAAAACCAACTGATTATTAACAATCCGGGGAGGGTGTATTGTCGTGGAGATAAAAGTCACTGTGAATGTCCATTTCGCGTTCTCGACTCTCATTTTCAAGAGGATATAGTATCCCAGGTGGTTTAAAATACAAATCCGTGATCCACAATAGAAAGAGGAGAGAGTGTGGAATCCAATGAGCCAACTTGTACCTAAGTTACGGTCAGAGCGAAAAAAGATACGTCCTGCACTGCACTCTAGTCCTTCACTCTCGCGTTCCTCATCCACGAATCTTTCATCCTGGCTCAAATTAATGGGGTAATCGTCGCTTTCTCGGTCCGAATCGCTCTCGCTGCTGGTGTAAACAATGGGGAAATGTGAGGAGCCTTTCAACCTGTGACGTCACGCTACTTTTCTTATCAGCGACCAAAAGTTGCAAACTTTATCGTCGATGTTCTCTCCTAAATCCTTTCAGCAAAAATATGGCAATATCGCGAAATGATCAAGTATGACACATAGAATGGATCTGCTATTCCCGTTTAAATAAGAACATTTCATTTCAGTAGGCTTTTAAGTTTATTTTGTGAGAGTTTCACCAAGCAAAGGGCAGTGATTTGCTGGCGTGGCCCTCCCAACAATGCAGACAACAACAAGTTAGAAATCGGCTTATAAATCACATGATCGCACATCAATTGGGACATCTGGTAAAGTAGGTGGTGGAGAAATAAACGATGCAATTAGCGACATCACCCCAGATAAGGATGCACCACACAGTGGGGGGGGGAAAGAAAAACATGGAAGAAAGAACAGCGTTTGCTCATTATTAATCATGGTTTTGTTTTTTCCTTTCAGAATTACAGTTCAGATGTAATTTCGAGGTTGGTTATGGCAATGTTGCTAAGCTGCCGTTTCCCTCTGCAATGCGCCCTCATTTTGGGATGGGGACTCTGCTGATTTCCCTCTCTCAGATAAGGAAAGGAGAGGCTCAGCGGGGGGGAACGGGCCAAGGGCAGTGTGAGAAGGACAGATGTTCCAGGGAATCACAATCATCCGCGTCCCAAGCGGTATACCCGTGCTTGTGCGCCTTTAAATGCATTTCATACATGTTTTCATGGCTTCTCTGTTTGCGGAGGATAATGGGAGGTGGAATGTGAGCCACAGACATCCACGGTGTCCACGTTGTCGTGCACACACGGGCGTGCATTGAAAGCTGCAATGGAATTGAGCAGTGGTATTGACATCAGTTTTGGATATTCATTCAGGAATTAAACACCGAATACAATGTTGTCTCCCGCCAAATCATAAACGCATCTTTTTAGGATTTATGACTGTATACCGTATTTCCTTGAATTAGCGCAGGGAATATAGTATTCGCACGTCAAACTCGTTTCTCAAAATAATTAACGCATGCTTATCCTTACCGCCGGTTCATTATTAAAGCCGGATCAAATTCGTTTCGCAAAATATTAATTTTATTATCGCATGTCTATAATTTTCGCCGGGTCAAACTCGTTTCGCAAAATATTTAGCATATGTCTAGAACAGGGGTCAGCAACCTTTTTGAAAGCAAGAGCTACTTCTTGGGTAGTGATTAATGCGAAGGGCTACCAGTTTCATACACACTTAATTAAATGGCCAGAAATAGCCAAGTTGCTCAATTTACCTTTAACTCTATTTTATTAATAATAATTAATGATATTTACACTTAATTGAACGGTTTAAAAGAGGAGAAAACACGAAAAAAAATGACAATTAAATTTTAAAACATGGTTTATCTTCAATTTCGACTCTTTAAAATTCAAAATTCAACCGAAAAAAATAAGAGAAAAACTAGCTAACTCGAATCTTTTTGAAAAAATTAAAAAAAGAATTTATGGAACATCATTAGTAATTTTTCCTGATTAAGATTAATTTTAGAATTTTGATGACACGTTTTAAATAGGTTAAAATCCAATCTACACGTTGTTAGAATATATAACAAATTGGACCAAGCTATATTTCTAACAAAGACAAATCATTATTTCTTCTAGATTTTCCAGAACAAAAATTTTAAAAGAAATTCAAAAGACTTTGAAATAAGATTCAAATTTGATTCTACAGATTTTCTAGATTTGCCAGAATATTTTTTTTGAATTTTAATCATAATAAGTTTGAAGAAATATTTCACACATATTCTTTGTCGAAAAAACAGAAGCTAAAATGAAGAATTCAATTAAAATGTATTTGTTATTCTTTAAAATAATAATAAATAAAAAATTCTTGAACATTGATTTAAATTGTCAGGAAAGAAGAGGAAGGAATTTAAAAGGTAAAAAGGTATATGTGTTTAAAAATCCTACAATAATTTTTAAGGTTGTATTTTTTCTCTAAAATTGTCTTTCTGAAAGTTATAAGAAGCAAAGTAAAAAAATGAATGAATTTATTTAAACAAGTGAAGACTAAGTCTTTAAAATATTTTCTTGGATTTTCAAATTCTATTTGAGTTTTGTCTCTCTTAGAATTAAAAATGTCGGGCAAAGCGAGACCAGCTTACTAGTAAATAAATAAAATTTAAAAAAAAGAGGCAGCTCACTGGTAAGTGCTGCTATTTGAGCTATTTTTAGAACAGGCCAGCGGGCTACTCATCTGGTCCTTACGGGCTACCTGGTGCCCGCGGGCACCGCGTTGGTGACCCCTGCTCTAGAACTTCCGCCGGGTCAAATTCGTTACGTCACGAGTGACGATTTACCTGTCCTCATTTTCAAAATGGAGGAAGCTGATTTCAGTAGTTTGCAATCGCACAAAGGAAAAAAGATAAAGAGCTATTCAGTAGGATTTAAGGTCCAAGCTATTGAATACTGGTACGGTATGCTAAAAAGAACAGTAAGCAGCTATGTTTTATTAATATACCGTAGTTGCGTGTGTCAAATACGGTATGAGTCATTAAATGACTCCCGCCTCCTGGTGGTAGAGGGCGCTAGTGATCCTTCTTGCGACTTCCGGTACTGCAGAAGAAGTGACAACACGCAGCAACAGATCGTCTTTTTTTTCCTCTAGCCTGAACTTTTAACATGGAGGATTACATACCGGTATCTAAAATAAAACAGTTTTCTAAACTGGACTTTCAATGGAAGCAGGAGGTAATAATTTAAGGAATATCTCCATCGAGACAGAGAGACTTTTAAAACTGAAGAAAGATAAGGAAGACTTCTATAAACAAGTTATCGATGCTTTTGGTCAGAAGGAGCTGCAAATGGACTCCATTTATAAGTACAGGTAAGACCATAATAACGTTTTTTTTATTAAATGTGCTTTTCATGATGGTATGCTTACATCACACTCAAAGCGCACGCCTAAATTTACCGCATTCCTTTTGGTAAACGCCGGAGTGAGAAGAGGTTTTAAAATAATTAGCGCATGCACAGCCATCCCGCAGGCTTCCGGTAAACGCCGGAGTGACAGGAGGTTTTAAATTAATTAGCGCCCCTGCGGCTATTCAAGGAAATACGGTATTAGAGATGTCCGATATTGTCCAACTCTTAATTACAGATACCGATATCAACCGATACCGATATATACAGTTGTGGAATTAACGTATTATTATGCCTAATTTTGTTGCGATGCATTAAACCAGGGGTGTCCAAAGTGCGGCCCGGGGGCCATTTGCGGCCCGCAGCTAATTGTTTACCGGCCCGCCACACATTCTGGAAATGCTATTGCAAAAATGAACAAAGAACATTCAAAAAAGTGGAATGAGGTGAAATCTAACGAGAAAAAGTTGACACAAAAGCTGCCATGCAGGCTGTTTTTTTATTTTATTTTGTCTCTCTTTTTTCCTTTTTTTGCCATTGCTCCAAAAGAAAATAATAACGACAAAAAAATCCATAATGAATTATTTTTAAGGCTCCAGTTACTTCAAATATTTCACTTTAAAATGTCTTATGCGGTAAATATTGCATTTATTGTGTGGATGCCGTATAAAAACATCAAAGTTTTATTTGACAAAAAGAGCATAAAGCAAACAAAATAATAGTTCCAACGTAAAATGGACATATATATCTGAAGTTGATCTCGTAACTTAAGTGTTGAAAGTAAAAGAAAAACCTAATAAAAATGTATCACTTTATGAGTGGGGCACCTTTTGGAACCCAACTATATTTATATATATTTTCACTGTGATTACTCAAAAATATTAAAGAATTAAAATCAATGGTGTCCTGCATTATTGATCTTTTAGGGCTCTAATGACTAAATACTGCATATTTCAGTTTTACTATAAAAAACTAAGTTTTTTTTGACAGAAAAACATTTTCTTTTTATTACTTTATATGAACTTGAAGTTGATATAGAGACTTTAACTGTAAGCGTTAAATAAAAAAATAATAATTTGACTTATTTTTAACATATATATATATGTGTATATATATATATATATATATATATATATATATATATATATATATATATATACACATATATATATATATATATATATATACATATATATATATATATATATATATATATATATATATATTTATATATATATATATATATATATATATATATATATATATATATATATATATATATATATATATATATATATATATACATATATAAGGATTTAAGATTTTATTTGATGTTTATTTATATATATATATATATATATATATATATATATATATATATATATATATATATATATATATATATATATATATATATATAAACATGTAGATTTAACATTTATATGTAACATTTGTTTTTAACATTTATATTTAACATGTATCATTGTATTCGACATTTATTTTTAACATTTAGAGTAGATTTAACATTTAAAATGTACATTTTAACATGTATAATTCACATTTAGATTTAGTATTTGCATCCATATTTAAAGGTGCTGTTTGCAATTTCCTCCCAGTAACATTTTCAAAGCAAACAAATATAACAAGAACACCAACGGCGAGCTTTAAGGTTCTTCTTATGCTTTATAAATGTTTTTATGCTATTTGGCCTTCTTATCTTTTTAGATTTGCTTTTATGAGATCCTCCGGCACTCATCTCAGAATGATTCCAAAAGTCAGGACACAAAGTCACGGCATGGCATCTTTCCACCATTATGGCCCCCGTCTATGGAACAGCTGGCCGGAAGACCTCGGGGCTGCGGAGAAGGTTCATGTTTTTAAGAGCAGGCTTGAGAATCATCTTTTTGATTTTGAACTTACCGTATTTTCCGCACCATAAGGCGCCCCGTGTTATTAGCCGCACGTTCAATGAACGGCATATTTCAAAACTTTGTTTACCTGTTAGCCGCCCCGTGCTATTAGCCGCACCTACGCTACGCTAAAGGGAATGTCAACAAAACAGTCAGATAGGTCAGTCAAACTTTAATAATATATTACAAACCAGCGTTCTAACAACTCTGTTCACTCCCAAAATGTAATGTGCAATCACAAAAATAGTAACACTCAAAATAGTGCAGAGCAATAGCAACATCAATAACTCCACGTTGCTCATACGTTAGTGTCACACAACACACAAAATAAACATTTAAAGCTCACTTTCTGAAGTTATTACTCATCTACAAATCCCTCGAATTATTCTTCTTCTTCGGTGTGCTTCACTTGTTTTTTGACACCATTTGTGATGTGGACGCGCATGCAGTCGTAGATCAACAGGAACGGCGCTGCGTGAAAAAAGTCACCCGGTGTCTTCGCGTAAACGTCTATCAACCACTCGCTCATCTTTTCTTCATCCATCCATCCCTTCGAGTTAGCTTTTATGATGACGCCGGCTGGAAAGTTCTCTTTTTGCAAGGTCTTCCTTTTGAATATCACCGTGGGTGGAAGTTTCTGGCCGTTAGCATGGCAAGCTAGAACCACAGTAGGACGACTTCTCATTCCCTGTGGTGCGAATATTCACCGTACGTGCTCCCGTTGCATCCACAGTGCGGTTCACATGAATATCAAAAGTCAGTGGAACCTTGTACGCGTGTTTCTTAGTAGGAGACATTTTGTTGTCTTTACAGAAACACACAAATGAAATGAAATATCCGCGAGCTTCTTCTTCTACGGGGGCGGGTGCTCACCTTGGCGGTTGCTTACAGTAGAAGAAGAAGCGCTTCCTCTTTTACGGGGAAAAAAGATGGCGACTGTTTACCGTAGTTGCGAGACCTAAACCTTATGAAAATAAATATGAATATTAATCCATATATAAGGCGCACCGGGTTATTAGCCGCACTGTCTGCTTTTGACAAAAATTGTGGTTTTTAGGTGCGGCTTATGGTGCGGAAAATACGGTACCTAATATTCATTATTTTATGGAAATCATTTGTATTTTACTTTTTATCTTATTAGTTATGCAAGATTTTATTTAGTTATATTTATTTATTATTTATTTACTGTACATTCATTTTATTTGTATCTTTATTTATTTATTTATTATTATTTGTATTATTTATTTTATTGTATTAGTTATGCAACATGTTATTTAGTTCTATTTATTTATTATATATTTACTGTACATTCATTTTATTTGTATCTTTATTTATTTGTTTATTATTATTTGTATTATTTTCAAATCTTCATATGTCTTACTTGTATTTTATCCTTTATCTCTACTCATAGTTCTTACTATTTTACACGTTTTATTATTTTTATTTTTCAACATTCCTCAGATGAGTCATCCGCCTCAAGAGTTATCGGCCGTGCTTGTGGGGGCGCCTTTGTGTCAGCGTCCTGGTGGCCATGGTCTGATGACCTCCTGGTGCAGCTGTGATAGTGTTTACTCACCTGGCTCCTCTGTACTCAGCCATGCAATCATTGGTCCATATACTTGCATATGTGTGTATGTTGTGTGTGTGTGTGTGTGTGTGTGTGTGTGTGTGTGTGTGTGTCTGTGTGTGTTTGTGTCTGTGCATACGTATGTGATAATAGGGGATATGGGCCACTAGGGTATTGTTTTTAAAATTGTAAAGTACTTTGCGTTGCATTTCTTTTATGTTAAAAAGCGCTTCATAAATAAAGTTTGATTGATTAATTGATTGATTGAAGCAGGAAATATTTCTATTGAAGGCAAACAAACAAAATGCACTTAATTCTTACTGTACTTACTGTCACCAAGTTTTGAGCAAATCAATGACTTGCAGTTCAGTAAAAAACCTTTGGAAAACGTTTCCATATGACATTCTGACTTCAAAATTGCATTTATATCCAAAATTTTTTTTTAAAGAAACGTTATTTATACAAGCAAATAACCTGTGATTAATAATGATATTTACAGAATTATTGAGGGTGATTAATCTGATTAAAAAAATAATCACTTGACAGCCCTAATCTAAATATAATGTTAAACATATATATATATATATATATATATATATTAAAGAGGCTCTTTGCAACATTTCCACAGATGCCTGGAGGTTGCTAACTTTCCAAAGTATTTCACACAATACATCCCGCCCTCTAACGGCATCTCGCACGTAATGACGTAATACCTGTCAGGTTCCAACACAGATGACATCTATTAGACAAGACAAGAAGCAAAGAATCAAACAGAGACAGGATAGAATTTAGCTCACCTCCTCATCTATTTTGGCATTTCCTGATTGCAAGGCTGCAGCTGTTTCTAAGGGAAGGGGGGTCATAAACAGCTGCCGCACTCGGTCATAAACCGTTTAAAGAAAAGGTGCCTGGAGCGGTGTCAGGTAGATCTCGGGTCATGACAGGGTCTTCCTGTGGCTGTCCAATATATCAGGGAAACCGACACCTCCACTTTCGCATCCCGTCGCACGCAGTGTAGGTTTACAAGCCTTTTGCTTGATAAGATCAATGACAGCTTTTGTCTTCTCGCAGGGCGCACAAAGTTGTGTCATAACTTATATACAATTATTCTGACAATACGGTACGTACGGAAGACATGCGCACATTCATTTAAGGTGTTAGCTAATAATAGCGATTTGGATTGTTGTGTTAGTGGTCATTGAATGTATCATAACAACATGAATGCAAATTGTTTGTTGCTTCTCTTGGACTCACCCCACCTTAAACACCAATCATTTTATTCGGGCCGGCAACATTTGTTTTAATCACGGTTAAAAACAATACCCATGATGACCCAGATCCCCCATTATCACATACGTACGCAAGGACACAGATACCAAACACACACAACATACACACACGCACACACACACACACACACACACACACACACACACACACACACACACACACACACACAAAAAAATTAGCCGCAAAGTTTCATGTATAGTGGCTTATAGTCCAGAAAATACAGTAAATTGTTCCGGGGAACATATTACCAGAAAGGTAAGGACCGGACTCAATCGACCGTTGTTGCGACAATGGAAAAGTTGATAACACATTTGTACACCAATTTTATGTCGCCACATGTTGGTGTCGACTGAAGCGAGCACTTTTTAGTCAGAGTGGGCTGACTGTTAGAATAATTACGTATAAGTTAGCACACAACTCTTATGCTCAAAGGCCGTTGCTATAGTTATTATCAATTGTGCTGAAGGTGTACTTTTCTATCCGTGCAAAGGCACAACTTGCAATCTTGGATTGCGAGTCGTCTCGTATCAGTGTTTGTGTCCAGACCCGGCCAAGGACGAACATCGAGTACCGTGACGCAGACAAAGCAGAGACAGGGCGATATCGCGAGTGTCAGCACATTTCCATTTCTGAATAATCATATATTGTGTCTAACTGAGACGGCTGAAATTACACCCCTTCCTTCAGAAGCAGCCTCAGTGATCAATCAATCAATCAATGTTTATTTATATAGCCCTAAATCACAAGTGTCTCAAAGGGCTGTACAAGCCACAACGACATCCTCGGTACAGAGCCCACATACGGGCAAGGAAAACTCACCCCAGTGGGACGTCAATGTGAATGACTATGAAAACCTTGGAGAGGACCGCATATGTGGGTAACCCCCCCCCCCCCCTCTAGGGGAGACCGAAAGCAATGGATGTGGAGTGGGTCTGACATAATATTGTGAAAGTCCAACACATCAGCGAAAGTCCAGTCCATGGTGGGGCCAGCAGGAACCATCCCGAGCGGAGACGGGTCAGCAGCAGTGATGCAACCAGGGACCTCCCGAATAAATAGAGGAGCACGTGGGCTGTGCCTTAGAGCGTAGGTTGGAACTGTAACTGAGTGCGCAGCCCAATACGTGTCTCCTCATTGAGCAACATTGAACTCTGTCTCTGCATGATTCCTTGCTTCTTGTCTTGTTTGATAAATGTCATCAGTGTTTGAACCTGACACTGACATATTTAACGCGAGCAGGTTCCAATGTATTAAAGATGTTATTTCCTTGGCTACCGCAGAGAGGCTGAGACGCATCACGGTGAAAGTAGTTTTTCTAGGCTGCTTATTTATCACTGTCGTCATTCAGATAGAAAGTTGTTTTCGTTCTCCATTTCCCCCCCCCAACTTTTATTTTCCCGGCAAGTTTACAGGCACGCCGTTGTTTCCTCTGCGGGACAAGCAACATGAGGCTTCTGTGGTCACAGTCAAGTCAAAATGATGAGTTGCAACCTAAAAAGCCCGAAGTCTGGCAGCACTAAAGACTTTCTTCAAGATCCCGCAAAGATTGTCGATGGAGGCTAATGTAGGGCAGAGCCTCGGTGTCGTGCAAAGACGTATAAAAAGAAAGCGAGGAGTACGTGACCCGGATAGGCGGCTGCGAGCACCCTGAGGATGCAGGATCTCTAAGTGGGGGAGGCACACAGCAGCACCCACACACTACCAGTTAGCAAGATATTTCATAGCATGTATAAATAAATATGTTTATAAATGAGTCACTGCTTTTGTTAGCTCAGCAAACTGACACCAAAGATCAGACAAAAAAATGAATCATACAAAAAACTATTTTCCCACTAAAAATAATGTAAATTTACTTCATCCATACATTGGTGGCGCCCATCGTGGCATGTTTTTGTTTGTTTGTTTGTCTTCTGGTAAATTTTGTGACTGTTATTTGTCTGCATTAGTGTTGTCCCGATACCAATATTTTGGTACCGGTGCCGGTACATATATGTTGAGTAAGAAGGACCACCAGGACGGAATAGGAATATTATCAAGTTTTACTAAAGCTTTAGGAGACCAGCCCTTACAGTGTGTTAATAGCAGCATCTAGAAGCGGTCTGAAAATCAAACGGGAAGAGACAGCTTATGGAATACGAAAACAGCCCCCACCCCGCCCAGAAAGGAACACAGCCTCATTGTTCTAATACAGATAAGGTAAAAAGGGAGTACATCTGTCAGGTTCAAACACCGAACTATCTATTTAACAAGACAAGAAGCAAGGAATCGTGCCGAGACAGAGTTCAATTTTGCTCATGAGGAGAAATGTATTGGGCTGCACACTCAGTTACAGTTTCACCCTACGCTCTAAGGTGCAGTCCCACGTGCTCCTCTATTTATTCGGGAGTTCCCTAGTTAACATGACTGAGGCTGCTTCTGAAGGGAGGGGTAATGCAAGCAGCCCCCAGTAGACACAATACGTGATTATTCAGAATGGAAATGTGCTGACACTCGTGATTTCGCCCTGTCTCTGTTTTGTCTGCGTCGAGGTACTCGATGTCCGCCCTCGGCTGTCAGCGGGCAGGGTCCGGAAACAAACTGCTGATGCGAGCCGACTCGCGATGGAAGATTACAAGTTGTGTGCCTTTGCACAGATAGACGAGTACAACTTCAGCACAATTGATAAGAACTATAGCAACGGCCTTTAAGCATAAGAGTTGTGTGATAACTTATACATAATTATTCTAACAACATCATACTCCCAATACACATTCCAAGGCCTTCAAGGTAAGGCACAGAGTTTACTTGCGGACATAAGATTTAAGGACAAAGCGTACACATGGGAAAATATTAGCTGCTTTAAACATGACTATGAATAAAGAAAGAACTCTTAAAAAATTATGCATTCTCCACACTGTTAGAATAATTATGTATAAGTTATCACACAACTCTTATGCTTAAAGGCCGTTACTATAGTTATTATCAATTGTGCTGAAGTTGTACTTTTCTATCTGTGCAAAGGGACAATTTGCAATCTTGGATTGCGCGTCGTCTCGTATCGGTGTTTGTGTCCAGACCCGGCCTGCTGACTGCCAAGGGCGAACATCGAGTACCTTGACGCAGACAAAGCAGAGACTGGGCGATATCACAAAGTGTCAGCACATTTCCATTTCTGAATAATCATATATTGTGTCTAACTGGGGCTGCTGAAATGACCCCCCCTTCCTTCAGAAGCAGCCTCAGTGATGTAACCAGGGACCTCCCGAATAAATAGAGGAGCACGTGGGCTGTGCCTTAGAGCGTAGGTTGGAACTGGAACTGAGTGTGCAGCCCATACTTGCCAACCTTGAGACCTCCGATACCGGGAGGTGGGGGGTGGGGGACATGGTCGGGGGCGTGGTTAAGGGCGTGGTTAATAGGGGAGTATATTTACAGCTAGAATTCACCAACTCAAGTATTTCATACATATATATATATGTGTGTATGAAATACTTGACTTTTAGTGAATTCTAGCTATATATATATATGTATATATATATTTATTTTATTATACATATAAATAAAATAAATACTTGAATTTCAGTGTTCCGGGGGCTATCCAGTAGATGGCAGTATTGTCCTGTTTAACTTCTCCTCCGTTCATGACTCGGCCACCGTGTTCAATGGAGAAGTCTGTTCTACAAAATGTACAGGCAACATAATTACATACCCCTTCCCCTTCCCTTCCCTTCCATTCCCCTTCCCCTTCCCCAAAATGTACAGGCAACATAATTACATACCCCTTCCCCTTCGCACTGTCCTGGATGAACTGAAATTCTTGTTTCCATTCGTTTTTGGAACTTGCAAGCGTATTTCTTCATCTTGCTCGTCGACGGCGTCGCCATGTCTGTAACTTCCTCGTTCTTCTGCTTCGTCTCCTTGTTGTGTGCGCAGTTGTGCACTCTACTCTCTAAAAGCCCTAGATGTTATGACGTCATTGGGCAGGCAAGCTGTTTATATTGTGGGAAAGCGGACGTGAGAACAGGCTGTCCCCACTCAGGTCCGCATTGAGCTGGAGGGGGCGTGGCCTCCAGCTCCGGCTGAATACCGGGAGTTTGTCGGGAGAAAATTTCTGCCGGGAGGTTATCGGGAGATAGGCGCTGAATACCGGGAGTCTCCCGCTAAAAACGGGAGGGTTGGCAAGTATGGTGCAGCCCAATATGTCTCTCCTCGTTGAGCAAAATTGAACTCTGTCTCTGCATGATTCCTTGCTTCTTGTCTTGTTTGATAAATGTCATCAGTGTTTGAACCTGACACTGACATATTTAATGCGAGCAGGTTCCAATGTATTAAAGATGTTATTTCCTTGGCTACCGCAGAGCCGGGCCCTGCAGGCTGAGACGCATCACGGTGAAAATAGTTGAGGTAACACTTTTTCTAGGCTGCTTATTATTCATTGTTGTCATTCAGATAGAAAGTTGTTTTCGTTCTCCCCCCCCCAACTTTTACTTTCCCGGCACCTTTATACGCACACTTTTGTTTCCTCTGCGGGTCAAGCAACACTTCTGTGGTCACATTCAAGTCAAAATGATGAGTTATTTGGGGCGTAGGTTGGAACTGTAACTGAGTGCGCAGCCCGATACGTCTCTCCTCATTGAGCAACATTGAACTCTGTCTCTGCATGAATCCTTGCTTCTTGTCTTGTTTGATAAATGTCATCAGTGTTTGAACCTGACACTGACATAATTAATGCGAGCAGGTTCCAATGTATTAAATATGTTATTTCCTTGGCTACCGCAGAGAGCCGGGCCCTGCAGGCTGAGACGCATCACGGTGAAAATAGTTGAGGTAACACTTTTTCTAGGCTGCTCAATAATCACTGTCGTCATTCAGATAGAAAGTTGTTTTCGTTCTCCATTCCCCCCCCGCCCCCCCAACTTTTACTTTCCCGGCACCTTTATACGCACACTTTTGTTTCCTCTGCGGGTCAAGCAACACTTCTGAGGTCACAGTCAAGTCAAAATGATGAGTTATTTGGGGCGTAGGTTGGAACTGTAACTGAGTGCGCAGCCCGATACATCTCTCCTCATTGAGCAAAATTGAACTCTTGTCTCTGCATGATTCCTTGCTTCTTGTCTTGTTTGATAAATCATCAGTGTTTGAACCTGAAACACACACACACACCCCAGTGACAAACCTCTGCACTCATCAATGTACATTTTTCCTGTGTGTCAATCATGGCGTGACAAGCGGCGAATCAAAGTCATTCATTCCAACTGTACCCTGAAAGGAGTTTTTAAATGTCAGCTTTAAGTGTCCTATTTTATTTTATTTTTTTTTACCTCTCACTGCTTCGGTTGTCGCACATTTGTTCTTTTATCACCGCGCTGAAGCTCTGCTCCGAAGTGGACAAATTAAACCTGAGTCACCCTGAATCTTATTTGCCGACAAGCCGCTTCACATGCTTCTACAATAAAATCAAATGAGGATAACATGGCGAGAAAGAGACGGACGGGATAACGGCCGCCGCCGATTTCTCTCTGCCTGCTCGATGGCGTCCGATAGCGCTGAAGCTTTTAGAGCGCTGTGAAGGAGCAGAGTGGGGACATTATGTGCTTGCTTCATCCTCGTATCTGATGGACGGGAAAAGGCAGAGACGGCCTGAGTGCTCCCGTCCAGGCTTGGACCAAAGTGGATCCATCAGACATCAAACTCTGCTCTCCATGGTTCGTCTTTGATGTCTGCAATCAGCTGTGATCCAGATTCTTCCATCATGTCAATCCAGTTGAGCCACGTGGACCAGCCAGGTTCTCTCTGCTGCCCTAACAGCCAGAAGTCATCATCACAATTAAGGATAAAAGTATCTTTCATTTACTGTCCCTAAATATCTCAAAGTATTAGTGTTGTCTAGATACCAAAATGGGGCCTAGTGGTTAGAGTGTCTGCCCTGAGATGGGTAGGTTGTGAGTTCAAACCCCGGGCCGAGTCATGCCAAAGACTAGAAAAATGGGAGCCATTACCTCCCTGCTTGGCACTCAGCATCAAGGCTTGGAATTGGGGGTTAAATCACCAAAAATTATTAAGGGTTAGGGTTAGGTTTGGGGTTAGGGTTAGGCTTGGGGTTAGGGTCGTCAAAGAGCCTGCAGCTTTTTTGAAATGTGCAGAGCAGAGTCACACCTGCAGAGACGTGGACAATGCACATATCCACGTATCACACCAGGGTGCACATATCCACGTATCACACCAGGGTGCACATATCCACGTATCATACCAGGTTGCACATATCCACGTATCACACCAGGGTTCACATATCCACGTATCATACCAGGATGCACATATCCACGTATCATACCAGGGTGCACATATCCACGTATCACACCAGGGTGCACATATCCACGTATCATACCAGGGCGCACATAGCCACGTATCACACCAAGGTTCACATATTTAGTATCATACCAGGGTGCACATATCCACGTATCATACCAGGGTGCACATATCCACATATCATACCAGGGTGCACATATCCACGTATCATACCAGGTTGCACATATCCACGTATCACACCACCCCCCGCGATCCCTTTCGGGGTGGTGGAGCCTATCCCAGCTACAATCGGAAGGCGGGGAATTCAAAAAGAAAATAATTACCTAAAAGCTTACCTTTTTTTATATTTGCATAGTATGTTTGTATTATTAATGTTGTAAATACACTTCCTTATATATCTAGAAAGGCTGGTCCTAAAGAGGTAGGCATTTTTCTCAGGTCTCAATAAGGTAAGAAATACAAGAATGTGTGTGTGTGTGTGTATGTGTGTGTGTGTGTGCGCACGCTAGAGAGAACAGCTGTGTGGAGGCGACATTTAAACAATCCATCCATCAGCTGCATTCGGAGAATTCAAAAAGAAAATAATTACCTAAAAGCTTACCTTTTTTATATACGCATAGTATGT
The DNA here is from genome assembly GCF_033978785.1 of Entelurus aequoreus. Lineage (NCBI taxonomy): Eukaryota > Metazoa > Chordata > Actinopteri > Syngnathiformes > Syngnathidae > Entelurus > Entelurus aequoreus. The sequence goes on from NC_084736.1 coordinate 82,312,010, forward strand.
ATATATTATTAATGTTGTAAATACACATCTTTATATATCTACAAAGGCTGGTCCTAAAGAGGGAGGCATTTTTCGGAGGTCTCAAGAAGGTACGAAATACAAGAATGTGTGTGTGTGTGTGTGTGTGTGTGTGTGTAAGTGCGGGCTAGAGAGAACAGCTGTGTGGAGGCGACATTTAAACTAGCTAATGTTATTTTGGCAGGGTTGCAAGGTCGACAGTAACCTGTTTAGCTTCCATAAAGACATTGTTGATCGACCACCTCCTCCTCGTCTTTGGAGCCCATACAATATTGCAGCGTCGCTGGCATACTTGCCAACCTCGAGACCTCCAAATTTGGGAGATTGGGGGAGGAGGAGTATATTTATAGCTAGAGTTCACTGTAATTCAAGTATTTCTTATATATATAAATAAAATAAATACTTGACTTTCAACAATATATATATATATATATATATATATATATATATATATATATATATATGTATATATATATATATATATATATATATATATATATATATATATATATATATATATATATATATATATATATATATATATAAATAAAAGAAATACTTGAATTTCAGTGTTCATTTATTTCCACATATACACATATACATACTCCTCTCTACTCATTGTTGTATTTGAAAGTGCAATGCTTTGCAGCCAGTAGCACAGCCTTTGAAGGAGCATAGGTATGGGCAGTGTAATATTCAATAACCAGGCGAGGTGATGTAGTTACGTCCCTTTACTTCATACTTCAGAACCGACTCCCACACTTGCCGTCAGGGTGCGCAATACGACGTAAACCGTTGGCCAAGCAAAAAGTAACCACCGAACACTATACCCAACATTCACCAGGAGATGGCAACAAACAACTTAGATCACTCTATTACAGGCAGCATCTGTGACATTTAATTTGCAGGAAAGGAGTGAGTTTAGGGTTGAATTGTCCGTCCTCGTTCTATTCTCTGTCACTCGTCGTCGCCATGACTGTCTCTTCTTCGTTCTTCGCCAAAAACCGTAGATGTTATAACGCGACTGGGTCGGCACGCTGTTTATATGAAGGAAAAGCGGGCGTGACGACAGGCTGTCCTCACTCAGGTCCGCACGGACCTGGAGGGGGCGTGCCTTAAGTCCGGCTGGAAATCGGGACAAATTCGGGAGAAAGGTTGTCCCGGGAGATTTTTGGGAGAGGCACTGAAATTGCGGGAGTCTCCCGGAAAATTCGGGAGGGTTGGCAAGTATGGTCGCTGGGAGTGTCACCGCTGGAGTTCCTAGCATTGAAGTTACATGTTGTGTTACCATGAGGACGTGATAGGATAGGATAGACTTTATCCATCCCAAAATGTGCGAAAGATGTGGTTGCAGTGCAGGTAACATAAAGCCACAAAAAATAAGTAAAACACAAAAAAATGCATGAAAACAAGACCCAAGGAAGCAACCACTATTGATTGATTGAAACTTTTATTAGTAGATTGCACAGTACAGTACATATTCCGTACAATTGACCACTAAATGGTAACACCCCAATAAGTTTTTCAACTTGTTTAAGTCGGGGTCCACGTTAATGGGTTATACTTGTATAGTGCTTTTCTACCTTCAAGGTACTCAAAGCGCTTTGACACTATTTCCACATTCACCCATTCACACACTGATGGCGGGAGCTGCCATGCAATGCCCCTAACCACCACCCATCAGGAGCAAGGCTGAAGTGTCTTGCTCAAGGACACCTGCACCTCCTGGTACCCTAGCACGTCCAAAACCCTCAAATCTAGACTCCAAACATCCCAGAACAAGTTACTTCTAGACCTCCACCCCAGATCCCACCTCACTCCTACCCACTTCTCCAAAGTGGGCTGGCTCAGGGTGGAGGACAGAGTAAAACAACTTGCACTGAGCCTAGTCTATAAAATCCGCTACACCTCCCTGATACCGAAGTACATGTCAAACTACTTCCTTAACGTAAATGACCGCCATAACCACAACACCAGTGGCTCCACTAACCACGTCAAACCCAGATTCCGATCTAACAAAGGTCTAAACTCATTCTCCTTCTATGCCACATCAATGTGGAATGCACTCCCAACAGGTATAAAAGAAAGGGCATCTCTATCCTCCTTCAAAATCGCACTAAAACAACACCTCCAGGCAACTTCAACCCTAAACTAACACCCTCCCTTCCACATCATACCTCTTCGGATTGTAAATAATCAAATGTAAATAATCAAATGTAGATACTTTTTCTTATACTTTACCGCCAGACTTTCTACATAATTTTTCAGACAATTAACATCAAAAACTGCTCAGTGGCCTAGTGGTTAGAGTGTCTGCCCTGAGATGGGTAGGTTGTGAGTTTACTAAAGCTTTAGGAGACAAGCCCTTACAACTCGACAATAGCATCAGCAAGAAGAGGTCTGAATCCAAACAAACAGAGCCCACAGGAGCACAGCTAAGGCCTTCAACACAGATAACAACTTGCCAAAACAGCTCTGTGAGCCGACCAACAGGAGCCCTTAAAACAAAACAAAGAGTTTACTAGCGGACATAAGATAAAAGCACGGAGATCAGGAGAAGACACGCTACGTAGGAAAATACTAGCTGCTTTAAACATGACTATGCTTTTCTGTCTTGCCTCTGGTGAGGGCGGTCGCATTTTTCTCCGCTCCCTCCTTTCCCAGCTTGCTCTCTTCGTTTTTGTCTTGTCTGAACTTTTTTGAAGCCTCTTTCTTTGCGCTGTCCTCAAATCTAAACATCAGACATGGAAATGATCAGCTGGACTCTCGACGCAATTGACAAAGTCTTTTCGATGAGGAAAAGAGGTTCTGGGGAGCCTGGCTGCCCTGATGGAACCATTGCTGCGGGGTACGTGAGAGATTCCTGGGATAAATAGAGAATCATGTGCCTCTCAGTCCTTTCCATCGAGGACGTGGAAGACATCTACCTATTTGGAACCGTGATCGCGGGGAACCTGCTGATTGGGCTGGGCATTGCTCTGGTGTATCGTCAAATTCGAAAGACGATGGCAGCCACTCAAGGAGCCCAAAGGCTGTTCGTCACAATGGATGGTTTGGGCAGGGCTGTGGGATCACAGACTGTGGCGATTTCGGAACTGAATCGCAAGACGGATCACATCATGGAGAAGCTTGCTGAAAAGGAAAATTTAATTGAATTTGAGAGAACCCAGCACGGACAAATAGAACAGACAAGTCATTGCTTTTGTCTGCTCGCGGAAAACAAACATCCTAATCTACGATTTGACTCCCTCGAATGGCCTTGACGCTGTGAAAAACAGGACCAGGCTGTTTTGGAAAAACACCCCTGAGGACACCTCAATGGGCGATTTTGACCTCCCTCCCTCCTCAACGACACCTAGAGTCGAACTTTTGCAGTTCGACTCCCCCCCTTCCCCCCCACGCCTTCACCACCGCTTCTTTCCCTTCGGGGTGATGGTCGGATGGCAGCGCTTCATAGCAGCGGTCGCCTTCCAGGGCCCCAACTCCCCGCCCCTCTGTTGCGAGTTTGTCGTGATTAAATGTAACGTGTTTATGTGTGCATTGCATGGAGGTTTTTTCCCCACTCCAGACTAGGCCCCCTTAGGAGCCCAGTATAGATTGTATTTTTTTTACTCATCTTTTTCCCCATCGTTTTACCTTTTTCCCATCTTTTACGGGGCGCCTTGTGGCGACCCATCAGCGTTCCTGTTCTGTAACCCTGTACACTGTTTGTTCGTCTCATCTTGAACGGGTTTGTGCTGAAAACAAAGTTGTGCAATGACAATAAAGACCTATCTATCTGGTTTAAGAAGAACACTTAAAAAGCCTCTTATAATGAAGCCTCATTTTATTCATGGATAAACATCACAAATACTGATGAAAATAAGCATACTATTGTTTTGGTGAATTTTACTTAACCCCAGAAGTTATGTGCAAGAAATGGAACTATAGAAAGACATGTTGCAAACAAACATGTTGCATTCACAAACAACACAGCTGCATACACAGAGCTGCCTGTGAGGGAAGAGAGAAACGGACGAGGATACATTATTGCATTCCAAATAGCGGCTGTCACATAAAAAGCTTTTCCCTGCAAGATTTTTTTTTTTTCAGAAGCAGGTAATTATGAATTCACAACCTCTGACCACTTAGCCAGACGGCTATTAGCGCCACAGACTGTAATTCTCAGATATTTAGGCTGTCAACAGGTCTGATGAGTGGCGATGTGAGAGTTCTGTCAAGTAGCACCAATAATGTAAGCATTTATTCCTCAACATCTTTGGCTTTTTTGCTACAAAAATACAGTGAGAATTTGAGCAGAGATAATACAACTCAAAGCAAACATACTCGTCATGTCAGATTGATTGTGACAGATATAATATCCATCCATCCATCTTCTTCTGCTTATCCGAGGTCGGGTCGCGGGGGCAGCAGCCTAAGCAGGGAAGCCCAGACTTCCCTCTCCCCAGCCACTTCGTCTAGCTCTTCCCGGGGGATCCCGAGGCGTTCCCAGGCCAGCCGGGAGACATAGTCTTCCCAACGTGTCCTGGGTCTTCCCCGTGGCCTCCTACCGGTCGGACGTGCCCTAAACACCTCCCTAGGGAGGCGTTCGGGTGGCATCCTGACCAGATGCCCGAACCACCTCATCTGGCTCCTCTCGATGTGGAGGAGCAGTGGCTTTACTTTGAGCTCCTCCCGGATGGCAGAGCTTCTCACCCTATCTCTAAGGGAGAGCCCCGCCACCCGGCGGAGGAAACTCATTTTGGCCGCTCGATCTTGTCCTTTCGGTCATAACCCAAAGCTCATGACCATAGGTGAGGATGGGAACGTAGATCGACCGGTAAATTGAGAGCTTTGCCTTGCGGCTCAGCTCCTTCTTCACCACAACGGACCGATACAGCGCCCGCATTACTGAAGACGCCGCACCGATCCGCCTGTCGATCTCACGATCCACTCTTCCCTCACTCGTGAACAAGATTCAGAGGTACTTGAACTCCTCCACTTGGGGCAAGATCTCCTCCCCAACCCGGAGATGGCACTCCACCATTTTCCGGGCGAGAACCATGGACTCGGACTTGGAGGTGCTGATTCTCATCCCAGTCACTTCAGAATAATCTGCACTGTTACAGTAAGTCAGGGATATTAAACCACATTGTTTTGGGGGCCACATTTCCAGAAAGCTAAGGACTGGGCGGCCGGACTTCTACCTTCACTGTTATTCTTCTTGTGTACATCCCAGAAAACCAGCATCCTCTACAGTCCGCATTCAAGTTTGGTATGTTTATTTTGTCAGTCACAGGAGAGCGCTGCTGTTTTTAAGGCCCTTTTGCGAAAAAAGCTAGTCAAAAAACATCTCTGCGACCACACTCTAGTGTTCGGGGGCCACCAGCTGAGTAGCCCCAATTATGAGGAAGAGAGGACCTACACTAGATTGCTCTCAGTGATTTCCAGCGTGGAACTGTCACAGGATGCCACCTGTGCAACAAATCCAGTCGGGAAATTTCCTCGCTCCTAAATATTCCAAAGTCAACTGTCGGCTTTATTTTAAGAAAATGGAAGAGTTTGGGAACAACAGCAACTCAGCCACCAAGTGGTAGGCCAGGTAAACTGACAGAGAGGGGTCAGCGGATGCTGAAGCGCATAGTGCAAAGACTTTCTGCACAGTCAGTTGCTACAGAGCTCCCGACTTCATGTCACCTTCCAATTAGCCCACGTACAGTACGCAGAGAGCTTCATGGAATGAGTTTGAGCAGCTGCATCTAAGCCATACATCACCAAGTCCAATGCAAAGCGTGGGATGCGGTGGTGTAAAGATCATCACCACTGGACTCTAGAGCAGTGGAGACGCCTTCTCTGGACTGATGAATCACACTTTTCCATCTGGCAATCTGATGGACCAGTCTGGGTTTGGAGGTTGCCAGGAGAACGCTACATTTCGGACTGCGTTGTGCCGAGTGTGAAGTTTGGTGGAGGAGGAACTATGGTGTGGGGTTGTTTTTCAGGAGTTGGTCCCTTAGTTCCAGGGAAAGGAACTCTGAATGCTCCAGGATACCAAAACATTTTGGACAATTCCATGCTCCCAACCTTGTTGGAACAGTTTGGAGCGGGCCCCTTCCTCTTCCAACATGACCGTGCAATTTATTATGGGCTCAACCATTATTCACTTAAACCTGGTGGTTCAAGGTGAAAATAAACAGTCACCATATGTAGGACATAATATGCATCAATTAATTCACTTCACCTTCCTGTGTGCAAGTGACTGAGAAGAGAACGGATGTATACCATGCCAGTAGGTTGACGTTAAGATAACATGGAGTCTCTCCTCCAGGATGGAGCTATCACTTTTGCATTCCGAAGTCTGAATTGAACTGAAATTGCCTCTTCTGGTGAGATTTAACCCAGTCCACATGCCAATGTCCAACTAAGGCTCCTTAATTTATTATGGGCTCAACCATTACTTACTTAAAACCTGGTGGTTCAAGTTGAAAATAAACAGTCACCATATGTAGGACATAATATGCATAAATTAATTCACTTCACCTTCCTGTGTGTAAGTGACTAGGAAGACAACAGATGTATACCATAACTTGTAGGTTGACGTTAAGATGACGTGGAGTCTCTCCTCCAGGATAGAGCTATCACTTTTGCATTCCGAAGTCAGAATTGAACTGAAATTGCCTCTTCTGGTGAGAGTTAACCCAGTCCACATGCCAATATCCAACTAAGGCTCCTTAATTTACTATGGGCTCAACCATTATTTACTTAAACCTGGTGGTTCAAGTTGAAAATAAACAGTCACTACATGTAGGACATAATATGAGTCAATTAATTCACTTCACCTTCCTGTGTGCAAGTGACTGGGAAGAGAACAGATGTATACCATAACTTGTAGGTTGACTTTTAAGATAACATGGGAGTCTCTCCTCCAGGATAGAGCTATCACTTTTGCATTCCGAAGTCTGAATTGAACTGAAATTGCCTCTTCTGGTGAGAGTTAACCCAGTCCACATGCAAATGTCCAACTAAGGCTCCCTAATTTATTATGGGCTCAACCATAATTCACTTAAACCTGGTGGTTCAAGTTGAAAATAAACAGTCACTATATGTAGGACATAATATGCATCAATTAATTCACTTCACCTTCCTGTGTGCAAGTGACTGAGAAGAGAACGGATATATACCATGCCAGTAGGTTGACGTTAAGATAACATGGGAGTCTCTCCTCCAGGATAGAGCTATCACTTTTGCATTCCGAAGTCTGAATTGAACTGAAATTGCCTCTTCTGGTGAGAGTTAACCCAGTCCGCATGTAAATGTCCAACTAAGGTTCCCTAATTTATTATGGGCTCAACCATTATTCACTTAAACCTGGTGGTTCAAGTTGAAAATAAACAGTCACCATATGTAGGACATAATATGAGTCAATTAATTCACTTCCCCTTCCTGTCAGTCACCACAGAGTTGAATGAGGACAGTTTGTCTGCATCTTTCATCAAGATTCCCCTTTCAGGGTTTTTACAATAACAGAGACAGTTCATTATGCCAGTGATTATATATTAAAGAATTACTTTCACACACTGAAGTAACATTGAAGTGTGGCTCACTTGCAAATGTATCCTAAAAATACACATTATATAGTTTGACCTGCACAATAGAGCAATTGAGTCAAAAAAAAACAAAACACATTTTGGTTGGTGCGAAACATTCAATTGGCAGCTCACAATAAAATAGCCGCGGTGACTCAATTGCTGGTTGACATGGCAACATTGTGACATTTAACGGTCACCTGTAGTATTCTAATGAAGCCACAGACAGGCCTAATGATTTGCAAATGAACCCTGAAGCAGCGATGAGTGGCTAAGTGGTACATGCAGGACTCATGGTCACACCGTTGCAAGATGTCATGGACAATTACGCTGACCACGGCCAGCCCAGAAGCAGCACAGCGAGAGCGCCCCCATGTGCTCACGTAAAGACACACGTGCTCAACGTATTCCCTTGTACATCCATTTAAATACCCATTGTGCCTCTTTTGAAAATGAAAAAAATTAATAAAAATACATCCATGATGTTGTACCACATTATTACATTTATACAGCAGCTGGACGATCACTATTGAGATGATGTCATCTATTGCTCAAACATACACTGAGATGCTCTGCTGGTGCAACGACTTACTTTTCCCTTTCATTAGAGTTGCGGATATTGACGATGTACAATATAAATGATACAAAATTTGGCCGACAAAAGAGGTTTAAATACTCGTCTTATCGTGATAATGCATATTGATGACACATTCTAGCTGTGTCCTGCACATTGGACAGACTTCGTCCTGAACGCAGTGTGGCGGCTAACGAATCCTCGCCTATGTGGCAGGCAAATTAGGTACATTTCTTACATGTATCTACAAAATGATCATTAACACTGAAAGACGAGGACTAGCCTATCCATATAAAATCATTTTAACATGAAACTCTAATCTGGCTAACGTGCGCAGGCTACTGCATGAACTCATTTTGTAATAAAATACTTAGTCAATTAATTAATCACCCTTTGCTCTGACTACTGCTTTGCACACTCTTGGCATTCTCTCGATGAGCTTCACGAGGTAGTCACCTGAAATGGTTTTCACTTCACAGGTGTCATAGGCAAAGTCTAGTGCTTTGGTCAGTAGGTCTTGCGTGATGGAAGCCAACAAGCAAACCGTCAACTTCCTCGACGTCACTTTCAACCTGAGGAATAACAGCTACCGACCATTCACGAAACCCAACACAACACTCCAATACGTGCACCATGACAGCAACCACCCACCCACCACCACGAAAAGAATACCTACCGGAATTAATAAAAGACTATCGATGCTGTCATCTAGCAAAGCTGAATTCGACAAAGCAACCCCCCCGTACCAAAAAGCACTTGATGAATGCGGATACAACTTCACCCTCACCTACGAAACCACGCCAGGAAACCAACCAAAAAGGAGCAGAAAACGAAACAACATTATCTGGTACAACCCCCCATACAGCAAAAACGTCTCAACTAATATTGGCCACAAATTCCTCACCCTGATCGACAAACACTTCCCCAAAGGCAACACCCTAAGAAAAGTATTCAACAAGAACAACATTAAATTGAGCTACAGCTGCATGAACAACATGCGGCAAATAATTTCAAACCACAATAAAGCAATTGAAAAGGAGCCGCCCACCACCAGGCAGAACGACTCCAAAACCGACAAAAGCTGTAACTGCCGCAAGAAACCTGATTGCCCTCTCAACGGGGGGTGCTTACAATCATCAGTTGTTTACCAAGCAAAGGTAATACGCAAGGACATTAACACATCCGACACATACGTAGGATTAACTGAGGGAGAATTCAAAACCAGATGGAACAATCACAAGACTTCTTTCAGATGCAAAAGACTCCGGAACACTACAGAACTCAGCAAACACATTTGGAACCTCAAAGACAATAATGTTGAATACTCAATAACATGGCAAATTCTTGCATCCAGCACACCTTACAACAGTGGTAACAAAAGATGCAACCTATGCTTAAAAGAGAAACTGTTTATCATATACCGCCCAGAGTTGTCATCCCTCAACAAGCGCAGCAAAATTGTATCAGCATGCCGTCACAGAAGGAAACACCTCCTAGGTAACACATGAGTCAATCACCACGCCCCCACGCCTGCCTGTACCCACCCGCTCTGTGCCCTATATAAACCATGGTATGTGAATGCTTCCATTAAAATCTCCTGAGGATTGAGGAAATCCCTCATGAAACAGGCCTGTAGAGATGAAATAGTCTTGTGATTTTTTCCCACACATACATATATATATATATATATATATATATATATATATATATATATACATACTGTATATATATATATATATATATATATATATTTATATATACTGGCGTACACAGTTTTTAGGATTAAGTTTTAGTAAGAACGCCACACAACTGTTGTTACATAAGGCCCCAGGAGGGTTTTACGAGCTAAAACCAAATCATTTTAAATTAGAGCCAATTAGTTTTTGTTTGTGTGTTATTTTGCACTATTGAATTTATTTTGCCCCGAATATTGTATGTAATAAAAGCAAAAAGTGAAAAATTCCAAATATTTTATTGCTATTATACTGCCATCCTGTGTTTTCATCTGATTATAAATGTGATGAAAAAATGTAATTATTGAATGATCTTGAATATTAAAACAATCAGCATTGCTCCGGCCTATACTGTAACTACTTGGTATTGGATCGATATCCATATCGCCCAAAACTAATGTAAAGTAGTTAATTCAGAAGAATAAGTGCTTTTTACACTTTAGCAGAAGTGTAGATAAAACCATGTTACAACAGAAAGTAACCAGCTATTAACAGGATATTGGTAAGTAGATCAATAGTTTTGATAAAACAATACAACAGGAAATGATGCAACATGCCATCGCGTACGTCAGCAGCCATATTAGGAGCCTGTGTAACCCATTGATAAATAGTTGTATTATCATTTCTATGTTAAATAACATTGTTATCACAGGAGGCTGCAATATAGATTTTAGGCCATTTTTTTCTGTGAAAAAAGGTATTATTGACCTGGGCTGACTTCAAAGACAAACTGTCAATAGAAAGCTTATTTCCTGAAAACAAACACTGGGAACACAAGACAAAGTGTTAACAGTAATTTTATTTTTTTTACTGCTTTTCCTGTTCAGTAAAGTCTAAATGGGATTTTCTAACCAGGAGGAGAGACGCGAAAGTGACATTTAAAACAATTCGGTCTGACTTCTGGAGCAACACAGATCTACTTTTCCCACTGAATGAAACTTGCTGGTGTTTAGCAGCCAGACCAGAGTTAATTGCCATTATATCACTCAATAATAATTTAAATAAAACCACATACTGATTAAAGGCCTACTGAAAGCCACTACTAGCGACCACGCAGTCTGATAGTTTATATATCAATGATGAAATCTTAACATTGCAACACATGCCAATACGGCCGGGTCAACTTATAAAGTGACATTTTAAATTTGCCGGTAAACTTCCGGTTCGAAACGCCTCTGAGGATGACGTATGTGCGTGACGTAGCCCGGGGAACACGGGTATGGCTTCCACATTGAAGCCAATACGAAATAGCTGTTTTCATCTCATTCTGGGTGTATTCTGGACATCTGTGTTGGTGAATCTGTTGCAATTATGTTCATTGCATTATGGAGAAAGAAGCTGAGCAAGCAAAGAAGAAAGTTGTCGGTGCGAAGCGTCCATTTTGCGAGGGAAGTCAGCAGCAACACGTACACAGCCGGCGCTTCTTTGTTTACATTCCCGAAAGATGCAGTCAAGATGGAAGAACTCGGATAACAGAGACTCTAACCAGGAGGACTTTTGACTTCGAACCACAGACGCCTGTAGAGAACTGGGACAACACAGACTCTTACCAGGATTACTTTGATTTGGATGACAAAGACGCAGACGTGCTACTGTGAGTATGCAGCTTTGGCTTCCAAACATTTGATCGCTTGACCGTACGTGCGCGTCACATACGTAACTTTTTTTAAATATATAAGCTTTATGAACCTTGGGTTAGGTGAACGGTCTTTTGGGCTGAGTGATTGTGTGTGTTGATCAGGTGTTTGAATTGTATTGGCGTGTTCTATGGAGCTAGGAGCTAGCAGAGGAGCTAGGAGCTAGCATAACAAACACGCAGGTGTTTTTATGCGGGATTAATTTGTGGCATATTAAATATAAGCCTGGTTGTGTTGTGGCTAATAGAGTATATATATGTCTTGTGTTTATTTACTGTTGTAGTCATTCCCAGCTGAATATCAGGTCACCCCCGCCTCTCACAGCATCTTCCCTATCTGAATCGCTTCCACTCCCCACTAGTCCTTCACTTGCATTTTCCTCATCCACAAATCTTTCATCCTCGCTCAAATTAATGGGGAAATTGTCGCTTTCTCGGTCCGAATCTCTCTCACTTCATGCGGCCATCATTGTAAACAATAGGGAACTTTGCGTATATGTTCAACTGACTACGTCACGCTACTTCCGGTAGGGGCAAGCCTTTTTTTATCAGATACCAAAAGTTGCGATCTTTATCGTCGTTGTTCTATACTAAATCCTTTCAGCAAAAATATGGCAATATCGCGAAATGATCAAGTATGACACATAGAATAGATCTGCTATCCCCGTTTAAATAAAAACATTTCATTTCAGTAGGCCTTTAATTGTCATTATATCACTCAAAAATAATTTAAATAAAACCACAGGACTGATTAAAGACCTACTGAAAGCCACTACTACCGACCACGCAGTCTGATAGTTTATATATCAATGATGAAATCTTAACATTGCAACACATGCCAATACGGCCGGGTTAACTTATAAAGTGACATTTTAAAATTCCCGCCACACTTCCGGTTGAAAAACTCCTTTGGATATGATTTATGCGCGCAACGTCACAAAATCCACAGAAGTGGTTGGACCCCATCGGACCCGATACAGAAACCTCTTGTTTTCTTCGACAAAATTCCACAGTATTCTGGACATCTGTGTTGGTGAATCTTTTGCAATTTGTTTAATGAACAATGGAGACAGCAAAGAAGAAAACTGTAGGTGGGATCGATCGGTGTATTAGCGGCTAAGTACAATACTTACAGCAACACAACAAGGACTACTTACTACGCCTAGCCGATGCTTGCCGCCAAACCCACGGGTGAAGTCCTTCGTCGCGCCGTCGATCGCTGGAACGCAGGTGAGCACGGCTGTTGATGGGAAGATGAGGGCTGGCTGGCGTAGGTGGAGCGCTAATGTTTTTAGCATAGTTCTGTGAGGTCCGGTTGCTAAGTTGCTAAATTAGCCTTAGCGTCGTTAGCAACAGCATAGTTAAGCCTTACCAGGCTGAGAATTTTTAACTGTGTAGTTACATGTACATGGTTTAATAGTATTGTTGATCTTCTGTCTATCCTTCCAGTCAGGTGTTTATTTATTTTGTTTCTATCTGCATTTGAGAACGATGCTATCACGCTAGCTCATGCTACAGAGGTTCGTCGATGATGGGTGTCCTTCGTCGCGCCGTCGATCGCTGGAACGCAGGTGAGCACGGCTGTTGATGTAACCGTGTAGTTACATGTACATGGTTTAATAGTATTGTTGATCTTCTGTCTATCCTTCCAGTCAGGGGTTTATTTATTTTGTTTTAAGATTAAAGTACCAATGATTGTCACACACACACACTAGATGTGGTGAAATTTTTCCTCTGCATTTGTCCCATCCCCTTGGGGAGCAGTGGGCAGCAGCGGCGCCGCGCCCGGGAATCATTTTGGTGATTTAACCCCCAACTCCAACCCTTTGTTGCTGAGTGCCAAGCAGGGAGGTTATGGGTCCCATTTTTATAGTCTTTGGTATGACTCGGCTGGGATTTGAACTCCAACCTTTCTATCTTCATTTGAGAACGATGCTATCACATTAGCTCAGTAGCTAAGTGTGTCGCCGATGTATTGTCGTGGAGATAAAAGTCACTGTGAATGTCCATTTCGCGTTCTCGACTCTCATTTTCAAGAGGATATAGTATCCGAGGTGGTTTAAAATACAAATCCGTGATCCACAATAGAAAAAGGAGAGTGTGTGGAATCCAATGAGCCAGCTTGTACCTAAGTTACAGTCAGAGCGAAAAAAGATACGTCCTGCACTGCCTCTCTAGTCCTTCACTGTAACGTTCCTCATCTACGAATCTTTCATCCTCGCTCAAATTAATGGAGTGATCGTCGCTTTGTCGCTCCGAATCTCTCTCGCTCCATTGTAAACAAAGGAAAATTGTGAGGAATACTAGCTCCTGTGACGTCACGCTACTTCCAGTACAGGCAAGGCTTTTTTTAATCAGCGAGCAAAAGTTGCGAACTTTATCGTCGATTTTCTCTACTAAATCCTTTCAGCAAAAATATGGCAATATCGCGAAATGATCAAGTATGACACATAGAATGGATCTGCTATTCCCGTTTACATAAAAAAAATTCATTTCAGTAGGCCTTTAAAGGCCTACGGGAATGCTGAAAGGATTTAGTAGAGAAAATCGACGATAAAGTTCGCAACTTTTGCTCGCTGATAAAAAAAAGCCTTGCCTGTACCGGAAGTAGCGTGACGTCACAGGAGCTAGTATTCCTCACAATTCCCCGTTGTTTACAATGGAGCGAGAGAGATTCGGACCGAGAAAGTGATGATTACCCCATTAATTTGAGCGAGGATGAAAGATTCGTAGATGAGGAACGTTACAGTGAAGGACTTGAGAGGCCGTGATGGATGTATCTTTTTTCGCTCTGACCGTAACTTAGGTACAAGCTGGCTCATTGGATTCCACACTCTCTCCTTTTTCTATTGTGGATCACGGATTTGTATTTTAAACCACCTCGGATACTATATCCTCTTGAAAATGAGAGTCCAGAACACGAAATGGACATTCACAGTGACTTTACATCGGCGAAATGCTTTAGCTACGAGCTAACGTGATAGCATCGTGCTTTAACTGCATATAGAAACAAAATAAATAAACCCCTGACTGGAAGGATAGATAGAAAATCAACAATACTATTAAACCGTGGACATGTAAATACACGGTTAATGCTTTCCAGGCTGGCGAAGGTTAACAATGCTGTGCTAACGACGCCATTGAAGCTAACTTAGCAACCGGACTGCACAGAGCTATGCTAAAAACATTAGCTCTCCACCTACGCCAGCCAGCCCTCATTTGCTCATCAACACCCGTGCTCACCTGCGTTCCAGCGATCGGCAGAAGGACGAAGGACTTCACCCGATGCGTTTGGCGGCCCGGAGACGTAGGAAGTCAAGGTGAGGTCGGCGGCTAGCGCGGCTAGCGCTCCAACAAAGTCCTCCTGGTTGTGTTGCTGTAGTCCGCTGCTAATACACCGATCCCACCTACAACTGTCTTCTTTGCAGCCTTCATTGTTCATTAAACAAATTGCAAAAGATGTCCAGAATACTGTGGAATTATGAAATGAAAACAGAGCTTTTTGTATAGGATTCTACGGGGTACCATAACTTCCGTTACTCTGACTTCGTCACGCGCATACGTCATCATACCGCGACCTTTCAGCCGGATATTTCCCGGGATATTTAAAATGTCACTTTATAAGTTAACCCGGCCGTATTGGCATGTGTTGCAATGTTAAGATTTCATCATTGATATATAAACTATCAGACTGCGTGGTCGGTAGTAGTGGCTTTCAGTAGGCCTTTAAGATGACTACACTGGCAGATGGACTATGATGCAAAGTGTCTTTTAGTTGCCTTGGCACCGTGATTCACTATTTAAAAATCTGGCTCATTCATATGCATCAACACTAGAGAGGAGTGATGTTATACATTGTGATAATGCATTCAGGAGTGATTTAAAGTTTGCATACTGTATGGCTCATTTTGCAGAGTTTCCCCCTCGCAAGGCTCCTTGAAGGAAGCCAAAAGCTGCCATATTTGTTTTACTAACACCGGTCGCACGCTCAGCCTGAAGACAAAAAAAAAAAAGCAGCATACCGTATTGATTATTGGAGGAGTGCACCTGCTGTAGATTCAGCGGGAACAGAAAAATAACTAGATTAAAAAGTGCAACTTCAAAAAAAGGTATTCAGTCCAGCGGAACCTCAGATGTGGTGGATAGCGTGGACACTGTGGCGCGTTTGGACTCCCTCATCTTGTCCAGCCCGAAGAGGAGATCCAGATGGCTGACGGGACGCAGCTGCTCCTCATCCACTGAACTGCAGCACACAACATAACAGTCAGAACAATCAAGTCATAGTCAAGTCAGAAAAAGAGAAAAAGCGCTATATAAATATAATTCACTTCGCCTCCAGGCACTACACAGGGGACAGTTTAGTAAGTATGAACAGTTTTAGTTATACTGTAAAACTTAAAAGGTAGCTTGGAGTTCTGAATGAAGAATCCACACGAGTAGAACGCTATGGAGGTCCTACAAGACTGAACGGCAATTTTACCCCGATTCATCTAAACCAGGGGTCAGCAACCTTTTTGAAAGCAAGAGCTACTTCTTGGGTAGTGATTAATGCGAAGGGCTACCAGTTTGGTCAATATATATCAATATATATCAATACAGTCTGCAAGGGATACAGTCCGTAAGCACACATGATTGTGCGTGCTGCTGCTCCACTAATAGTACTAACCTTTAACAGTTAATTTGACTAATTTTCATTCATTACTAGTTTCTATGTAACTGTTTTTATATTGTTGTACTTTCTTTTTTATTCAAGAAAATGTTTTTAATTTATTTATCTTATTTTACTGATTTTTAAAAAAAGTACCTTATCTTCACCATACCTGGTTGTCCAAATTAGGCATAATAATGTGTTAATTCCACGACTGCATATATCGGTTGATATCGGTATTGGTAATTAAAGAGTTGGACAATATTGGAATATCGGATATCGGCAAAAAGCCATTATCGGACATCCCTAGTTTTGAAGCATAAAATAGAAGGACACTGCAGCACCTGCAGTGAGCAAATTTGTTCAAACGATGGCTCCATAGCACAAACAAAACATTTTTTCAGTGTATTTGCTTGGTTTAAAAAAAATAATATTTGTATTAGGCTGTCAGCAAAGAAAAATCCATAAATTACCCGCACCGTCTCATAAAGTTAAGCTAAAGTAAAGTGAAAATTGTCCTGCAGAGTTCAAAGTGCAAGAAAAAAGTAGCGGCTTATAGTCTGGAATTTACGGAATGCACAAACATTTGAAATGAAATTTGTCCAAAACTTCCGAAAATTTCAGGTACCGTATTTTTAGGACTATAAGTCGCTCCGGAGTATAAGTCGCTCCGGCCGAAAATGCATAATAAAGAAGGAAAAAAACATATATAAGTCGCACTGGAGTATAAGTCGCATTTTTTGGGGAAATGTATTTGATAAAATCCAACAGCAAGAAAAGACATTTGAAAGGCAATTTAAAATGTCCAATTTTACCCCGATTCATCTAAACCAGGGGTCAGCAACCTTTTTGAAAGCAAGAGCTACTTCTTGGGTAGTGATTAATGCGAAGGGCTACCAGTTTGATACACACTTAAATAAATTGCCAGACATAGCCAATTTGCTCAATTTACCTTTAACTCTATGTTATTATTAATAATTAATGATATTTACACTTAATTGAATGGTTTAAAAGAGGAGAAAACACGAAAAAAATGACTATTACATTTTGAAACATAGTTTATCTTCAATTTCGACTCTTTAAAATTCAAAATTCAACCGAAAAAAAAGAAGATGAACTAGCTAATTTGAATCTTTTTGAAAAAATTAAAAAATAATTTATGGAACATCATTAGTACTTTTTTTTTAAATTAAGATTAATTTTAGAATTTTGATGACACGTTTTAAATAGGTTAAATCCAATCTACACTTTGTTAGAATATATAACAAATTGGACCAAACGATGAGGTGGCGACTTGTCCAGGGTGTACCCCGCCTTCCGCCCGATTGTAGCTGAGATAGGCTCCAGCGCCCCCGCGACCCCAAAGGGAATAAGCGGTAGAAAATGGATGGATGGATGGATGGACCAAGCTATATTTCTAACAAAGACAAATCATTATTTCTTCTAGATTTTCCAGAACCAACATTTTAAAATAAATTCAAAAGACTTTGAAGTAAGATTTAAATTTGATTCTACAGATTTTCTAGATTTGCCAGAATAATTTTTTTGAATTTTAATCATAATTAGTTTGAAGAAATATTTCACAAATATTCTTCGTCGAAAAAACAGAAGCTAAAATGAAGAATTAAATTAAAATGTATTTATTATTCTTCACAATAAAAAAAAAAAATACTTGAACATTGATATAAATAGTCAGGAAAGAAGAGGAAGGAAATTAAAAGGTAAAAAGGTATATGTGTTTAAAAATCCTAAAATCATTTTTAAGGTTGTATTTTTTCTCTAAAATTGTCTTTCTGAAAGTTATAAGAAGCAAAGTAAAAAAATTAATGAATTTATTTAAACAAGTGAAGACCAAGTCTTTCAAATATTTCCTTGGATTTTCAAATTCTATTTGACTTTTGTCTCTCTTAGAATTAAAAATGTCGAGCAAAGCGAGACCAGCTTTCTAGTAAATAAATAAAATGTAAAAAATAGAGGCAGCTCACTGGTAAGTGCTGCTATTTGAGCTATTTTTAGAACAGGCCAGCGGGCTACTCATCTGGTCCTTACGGGCTACCTGGTGCCCGCGGGCACCGCGTTGGTGACCCCTGATCTAAAATATTCTAGTTATACTGTAAAACTTACAAACATTGCTTGGAATTATGAATGGAGAATCCATACGATGGACGGCGAGAAGACTGATCGGCAATTTTACGTTTGGTTTTGAATAGGGATGTCCGATAATATCGGCCTGCCGATATTATCGGCCGATATATGCGTTAAAATGTAATATCGGAAATTATCGGTATCGTTTTTTTTTATCATCGGTATCGTTTTTCTTTTCTTTTTTTTATTTTTATTTTTTATTAAATCAACATAAAAAACACAAGATACACTTACAATTAGTGCACCAACCCAAAAAACCTCCCTCCCCCCATTTACACTCATTCACACAAAAGGGTTGTTTCTTTCTGTTATTAATATTCTGCTTCCTACATTATATATCAATATATATCAATACAGTCTGCAAGGGATACAGTCCGTAAGCACACATGATTGTGCGTGCTGCTGCTCCACTAATAGTACTAACCTTTAACACTTAATTTGACTAATTTTCATTCATTACTAGTTTCTATGTAACTGTTTTTATATTGTTGTACTTTCTTTTTTATTCAAGAAAATGTTTTTAATTTATTTATCTTATTTTACTGATTTTTAAAAAAAGTACCTTATCTTCACCATACCTGGTTGTCCAAATTAGGCATAATAATGTGTTAATTCCACGACTGCATATATCGGTTGATATCGGTATTGGTAATTAAAGAGTTGGACAATATTGGAATATCGGATATCGGCAAAAAGCCATTATCGGACATCCCTAGTTTTGAAGCATAAAATAGAAGGACTCTGCAGCACCTGCAGTGAGCAAATTTGTTCAAACGATGGCGCCATAGCACAAACAAAACATTTTTTCAGTGTATTTGCTTGGTTTAAAAAAAATAATATTTGTATTAGGCTGTCAGCAAAGAAAAATCCATAAATTACCCGCACCGTCTCATAAAGTTAAGCTAAAGTAAAGTGAAAATTGTCCTGCAGAGTTCAAAGTGCAAGAAAAAAGTAGCGGCTTATAGTCTGGAATTTACGGAATGCACAAACATTTGAAATGAAATTTGTCCAAAACTTCCGAAAATTTCAGGTACCGTATTTTTAGGACTATAAGTCGCTCCGGAGTATAAGTCGCTCCGGCCGAAAATGCATAATAAAGAAGGAAAAAAACATATATAAGTCGCACTGGAGTATAAGTCGCATTTTTTGGGGAAATGTATTTGATAAAATCCAACAGCAAGAAAAGACATTTGAAAGGCAATTTAAAATGTCTAAAGAATAGTGAACAACAGGCTGAATAAGTGTACGTTATATGAGGCATAAATAACCAACTGGTATGTTAACGTAACATATTATGGTAAGAGTCATTAAAATAACTATAACATATAGAACATGCTATACGTTTACCAAACAATCTGTCACTCCTAATCGCTAAATCCCATGAAATCTTATACGTCTAGTCTCTTACGTGAATGACATCAATAATATTGTTGGATATTTTACGTTAATGTGTTAATCATTTCACACATAAGTCGCTCCTGAGTATAAGTCGCACCCCCGGCCAAACTATGAAAAAAACTGCGATTTATAGTCCGAAAAATACGGTAATCTATGCAAATTTTTTGGGTTGACGGCTAAATTATGAAATGGATTAAGTAAAGAAATTAAACAATGTACTAAAATGATCCACTTTAAGAAACTGTTCAAACTCAAAAGTAATTACAAATCCTTATAAACATCTTAAACCTTATTTTTTAATCTTAAAAAGAATGAATAAAGATATCATTGAGTTTTCTGTATTGTTTGATCAGCCCTACATCTACAATATTTTTCTATGTAAATATCTCATCTCTCAACACACCGGTATGTTATATCTGCGGCTTATAGTCTTGTGCGTCTAAATATTTGTATATATTACAGTACAGGCCGAAAGTTTGGACACTCCTTCTCATTCCATGTGTTTTCTTTATTTATCATGACTATTTACATTGTAGATTGTCACATCAAAACTATGAATGAACACATGTGGAGTTATGCACTTCACACAAAAGGGGAAATAACTTAGACTTAGACAAACATTATTGATCCATAAAGGAAATTGTTTCACACAGTAGCTCAGTTACTAAGGATGAAAAGGATAATGTAGGTATAAAGTAGACTAAAAATGTACCGTAGTAGCAATATAAAATATAGGTAACACTTTAGTATGGGGAACATATTAACCATTAATTAGTTGCTTATTAACATGCAAATTAGTAACATATTGGCTCTTAATTAGTCATTATTAAGTACTTATTGATGCCTTATTCTGCATGGCCTTATTATACAACCAGTAAGCCATTAACTAAGAGTCTTCCCTCAATAACCTCAGAATTATTGCTTATTAGTAACCCTAACCCTAACCCTTATATGTTCCCCTAGTGTCCAAATAACTCTAAATTAAGTCTTTGTTACTTTAATAAGCAACTAATTAATGGTGAATATGTTCCCCATACTAAAGTGTTACCCATTAGATAGATAGATAGTACTTTATTGATTCCTTCAGGAGAGTTCCCTCAGGAAAATTAAATTATTAAGTTATGGCAAGTTTTGCTTTGGATTCCTAAGCATTTGGTCTTAGTCTGACCTTTTCGAAGAGTTTGCTAAAAAAAACAAAAAACCGAGGCAACATTTTATTGTATGTAGTTTAATTATGTATTTGAAATACCTTCTCGTTAGGGGTTATTAGTTATTGGGATATATTATGCATGTGTATTGAATGGAATGTCTGCTGAGTGCGGGGCAATAATTACACTGCCATAAAATAATTTGTTTCAGGATTTCCTATTGTCTATATACCTTGTCTAAATTTCTAATAATGCAAAATCTACAACGACACTTTTGCATGTATTCCAACACCCTTTCAATGTCAACACTTACAGTATGTTAGCATTCATGTTTCTCATCTGCATTTTGTATACTTTATTAATTCACGACTCATAATATCACAATTGAGTGCTTTGTGGTCCAAATACCACGACATGAATTATTTGAAAGTCATAGCATTAAAAATGCACAGTCGGTAAGAGACCTGCACTGCAAAAACTGAAATATACACTACCGTTCAAAAGTTTGGGGTCACATGTAAATGTCCTTATTTTTGAAGGAAAAGCACTGTACTTTTCAATGAAGATAACTTTAAACTAGTCTTAACTTGAAAGAAATACACTCTATACATTGCTAATGTGGTAAATGACTATTCTAGCTGCAAATGTCTGCTTTTTGGTGCAATATCTACATAGGTGTATAGAGGCCCATTTCCAGCAACTATCACTCCAGTGTTCTAATGGTACAATGTGTTTGCTCATTGGCTCAGAAGGCTAATTGATGATTAGAAAACCCTTGTGCAATCATGTTCACACATCTGAAAACACTTTAGCTCCTTACAGAAGCTACAAAACTGACCTTCCTTTGAGCAGATTGAGTTTCTGGAGCATCACATTTGTGGGGTCAATTACACACTCAAAATGGCCAGAAAAAGAGAACTTTCATCTGAAACTCCACAGTCTATTCTTGTTCTTAGAAATTAAGGATATTCCGCAAAATTGTTCGGGTGACCCCAAACTTTTGAACGGTACTGTAAGTAAGATGAAATATCTCAAATAAGGGTGATATTTGCTTATTTTCTGTCTGATAAGATAATTCTTCTCACTAAGCAGGTTTTATGTTAGAGTGTTTTACTTGTTTTGAGGGTTTTGCTCCTAAATGATCTCAGTAAGATATTACAGCTTGTAGCTGAGATTTGATGACCTATATTGAGTAAAACATGCTTAAAACTAGAATATCAAGTGTTGCAAAGCTGTGTCATCAACACTCACAAGTATAAAACTACATTTTTAAAGTAATAATTTCTTATTTCAAGCATGAAAAAAAAAACATGACTTTGACACAATTGTGTCTCATAATTAAAACAGATGACAGCCAAATGGACTTTGCTGTTTTATTTTCAATGAAACAATGGAGAAGATGTACTCATATAGTAGTAGAGTTGGCACAGTACAGTAAACTGACAGTTAATATTTAAACATTTAACATGTGACATTTCTAACAATTTTGAACAGAAATAGTTCATGCACATTCAGATAAATTCTTCAAAATTACAATAAAAAAAAAATTTGGCCGGGTGCCAGGCTGTATATATGCGCACTAATTGACTGAAAGAGCACGCACTTGATGCGATGATGTCATGTTATCCATGGAAAAATGCATTTTTAGACAATATGATTTGCCTGAGCGGCTAGGAGACCCCGAGAGTAACAAGCGCTTGCCTTGTTGCCTTTCCATTAAGGACAATAAACTAGTTTTTAGTATAAGTTTGCTGGTTTCAAGAAATGTAATGCCGAGCGCATATCATTATGTCAAGATAATGGCACTAGCATTTACTTCATTTAAGAATATTTTTCAACATATTGAGCAAAAAGGTCTAATTTTTTTCCTACCAAGAAAAGTGCACTTGTTATTAGTGAGAATATACTTATTTTAAGCTATTTTGGGGTTACCGTATTTTCCGCACCATAAGCCGCACCTAAAAACCACAAATTTTCTCAAAAGCTGACAGTGCGGCTTATAACCCGGTGCGCTTTATATATGGATTAATATTAATATTTATTTTCATAAAGTTTAGGTCTCGCAACTACGGTAAACTGCCGCCATCTTTTTTCCCCGTAGAAGAGGAAGCGCTTCTTCTTCTACGGTAAGCAACCGCCCCCATAGAAGAGGAAGCGCTTCTTCTTCTACTGTAAGCAACCGCCAAGGTGAGCACCCGCCCCCGTAGAAGAAGAATCGCGCGGATATTTCATTTCATTTCATTTGTGTGTTTCTGTAAAGACCACAAAATGGCTCCTACTAAGAGACACACGTACAAGGTTCCACTGACTTTTGATATTCCTGTGAACCGCACTGTGGATACAACGGGAGCACGTACGGTGAATATCCGTTAGCTTGCCATGCTAACAGCCAGAAACTTCCACCCACGGTGATATTCAAAAGGAAGACCTTGCCAAAAGAGAACTTTCCAGCCGGCGTCATCATAAAAGCTAACTCGAAGGGATGGATGGATGAAGAAAAGATGAGCGAAGAGACCAGGTGACTTTTTTCACGCAGCTCCGTCCCTGTTGATCTACGACTGCATGCGCGTCCACATCACAAATGGTGTCAAAAAACAAGTGAAGCACACCGAAGAAGAAGAATTCGAGGGATTTGTGGATGAGTAATAACTTCAGAACGTGAGCTTTAAATGTTTATTTTGTGTGTTGTGTGACACTAACGTATGAGCAACGTGGAGTTATTGATGTTGCTATTGCTCTGCACTATTTTGAGTGTTACTATTTTTGTGATTGCACATTTGCACATTACATTTTGGGAGTGAACAGAGTTGTTAGAACGCTGGTTTGTAATATATTATTAAAATTTGACTGACCTATCTGACTGTTTTATTGACATTCCCTTTAGCGCAGCGTAGGTGCGGCTAATAGCACGGGGCGGCTAATAGGTAAACAAAGTTTTGAAATATGCCATTCATTGAAAGTGCGGCTAATAACACGGGGCGGCTTATGGTGCGGAAAATACGGTAATTGAGGTTGGCTCATTTGACTTGTTTTGGAAAGTCTTGACAAGCCGAATGTTCTTGTTCTATTGGCAGATAATTTTGCTTAGTTCAAATAAAATACCCCTCATTTTTGTATTTTTTTTTCTTGTTTTTGAACACTGACTTTTTGCAGCGTGCACTGGTCTAACCCCAAGTTGAAGTTTGAGGCTTCTACTGTCTTCCCACAAATAAAAAAAAGCACATGAGAAATGTTGTGAGTGTGAGTCTTACTTCTCGTCCTCCTGGACCTCTCCTAACTGCTGGGTGATCTGCCTCATCTGCTCCTTGCGCACGTAGTCTCGAACCCTGTAAAAGGCAGCGTCGCGGCAAAGTTCCCGCAGGTCGCTGCCAGAGTAGCCTTCCGTCTTTTCGGCTATCTCCTCCAGATTAATGGTGTCGCTCAGCTGCCCAGGAGAAAGTGGGATGGTAAACAGAGAGAACGACAGCCAGGGCAGTCTATGTTAAGACCTCTGTGTTGCACATAGCTTACACTTTCTCCAGCTAAGATTAGCCTCAAGATGTCCTGTCTTTGACTGGTGTTCTGCAGAAAAGACAACAATTTGTGTTAAGATAAAGAAGAGGATACATATAATGATTCTCTGTGTGTGTGTGTGTATGTATGCTGGCATCTTAACCCAATAATAAATACTGTTTTATATAGGTTAAAAATAGTATTAAGCAATCTTGCAAGTCATTTATTTGTAAAGGCCTACTGAAATGAAATGTTCTTATTTGATCATTTCGCGATATTTCCATATTTTTGCTGAAAGGATTTAGTAGAGAACATCGACGATAAAGGTCGCAACTTTTGGTCGCTGATAAAAAAAGCCTTGCCTGTACCGGAAGTAGCGTAACGTCGCAGGTTGAAAGGCTCCTCACATTTCCCCATTGTTTACACCAGCAACGAGAGCGATTCGGACCGAGAAAGCGACGATTACCCCATTAATTTGAGCTAGGATGAAAGATTTGTGGATGAGGAAACGCGAGAGTGAAGGACTAGAGTGCAGTGCAGGACGTATCTTTTTTCGCTCTGACCGTAACTTAGGTACAAGCTGGCTCATTGGATTCCACACTTTCTCCTTTTTCTATTGTGGATCACGGATTTGTATTTTAAACCACCTCGTATACTATATCCTCTTGAAAATGAGAGTCGAGAACGCGAAATGGACTTTCACAGTGACTTTTATCTCCACGACAATACATCGGCGAAGCTCTTTAGCTACGGAGCTAACGTGATAGCACATCGGGCTTAAATGCAGATAGTAACAAAATAAATAAATCCCTGACTGGAAGGATAGACAGAAAATCAACAATACTATTAAACCATGGACATGTACTACACGGTTAATGTTTTCCAGGCTGGCGAAGCTTAACAATGCTGTTGCTAACGACGCCATTGAAGCTAACTTAGCAACGGGACCTCACAGAGCTATGCTAAAAACATTAGCTATCCACCTACGCCAGCCCTCATCTGCTCATCAACACCCGTGCTCACCTGCGTTCCAGCGATCGACGATCATAGATGCGGTCGGCGGCCCGGAGACGGAGAAAGTCAAGGTGAGGTCGGTGGCTAGCGCGTCTGCTATCCATCTCAAAGTCCTCCTGGTTGTGTTGCTGTAGGCCGCCGCTAATACAACGACCCCACCTACAACTTTCTTCTTTGCAGTCTTCATTGTTCGTTAAACAAATTGCAAAAGATTCACCAACACAGATGTCCAGAATACTGTGGAATTTTGAGATGAAAACAGAGCTTTTTGTATCGGATTCAATGGTGTACCAATACTTCCGTTTCAACGATTGACGTCACGCGCATACGTCATCATACATAGACGTTTTCAACCGGGAGTTTAGCGGGAAATTTAAAATGTCACTTTATAAGTTAACCCGGCCGTATTGGCATGTGTTGCAGTGTTAAGATTTCATCATTGATATATAAACTATCAGACTGTGTGGTCGCTAGTAGTGGGTGTCAGTAGGCCTTTAATGACTGTCATTCTGCATCACTAAAGACTGAAATAATTCTTCATTAAGGGGTTTACCGCTACCTTAGCAGATAAATACCAACACGGCCCTAGGGCCATCCTATCTAGAGCAGGAACAGATGGAGCCTGCTCGAATGAGAGACACAACGTCGTTTAGGACAACCTGAACAGTCTGAGAATAAAATGCATACAAAACAAACCCTTATCGCTCTATCTCTCAACATATTCTGATTACATACAAAAAACTGATCTTACAGGAAGGCCAACATGAAAAGTGGTGGGCATTCTGCGCAGGATAGCGGGATCCATGTCTTGTGGTCGATTTGTTGCCCCCATGATCATGACCTACAGTGGGAACAATAATACAACATGCTATTCATTTGTAAACAGCTTCAGAACGACTAAAATGTAACACCACTGCCGACCCAGCAGCCGTAGCCCCATTACAGCAAGTGTCAGCACTTGTAATTACCTGAGTGGCTGAGGACGTTTCTAGGCCATCCCAAAGGCTCATGAACTGGGCCTTCATCATGGCAGTGGCCTCGTGATCAAGGCTGGACCGGTTCCTGAGAAACGACTCTGACGAAGACCATTATAGAGAAAAGACACACAATGTTTGTGCATCATTAGACAGAACCAAAATACCCTTTAATGGTTCTTGTATATTGCTCGTGTGTGTGTGTGTGTGTGTGTGAGTCAACACAATAGCCCTTTGGATTAAACCACAATTTAAGGTCAGTTTTGTGGGCACACAGGGTTGACTTGCATGGCTTTTTTTTCTGCTGTACTAATGTTATATCTAAAACATTAATCAATTGTGAGGTTTTTTACAAGAACTACATACATATTAGGGGTGTAACGGGTCGTGTATTTGTATTGAACCGTTTCTTTACGGGGGTTTCGGTTCAGTTCGGTTCGGAGGTGTACCGAACGAGTTTCCACACGAACATATTAAGTAGCCGCCTCCGCTTCCTTCTGCCTCTGTCAGTCCTCTACACAGCACCCAGCATTGTCTCACCCACACAACCATCTGATTGGTTACAAACAGAGCGGTAACAGCCAATCAGCAGTGCGTATTCAGAGCGCACGTAGTCAGTGCTTAGCGTTTAGCAGGTTATCATCAGGCAGCGGAATCTCCCCAAATGATAATAAACACCTCCCAGTCAACTACTAGTAACATCACTATGAGCCCGTTGACCTTCTAGAAATATAAAAGGCAGCTCAGCTCGCTCGCAGTCCTGGCTTGAGGTGAAGGCTAATTCGCTTTTAGCGTAACGTTAGCTCAATTTGCGGTGTGTGTGTGTTACGGACAGCAAAGCCCTGTCTGTCTGTTATTTCCCTTTACCTTTTTCTGTGTTGATTGAGCTGTGTTGAAGCAGCAGGACATTATGTTAAATGAAGAGATTCTGTCTCTGATAGTTGATATAATAATGTAAGTGCATCATTAAGCCTACATGGTGTTCAGGGATGAATAGTCTCTCCTATTGCTATTGTACCATTTTTTCAGCTATAGTTACATTAATCATTAGTAATGCAGCAGCCTAGTTTTGAATGGCAGGGTCCCTGCTATCACATGTTGATAAAAACATAACATTTACATAATAAATCAACTACAGGCTTCCCAAATGCTGTAATAAATTAAGCATGATGAGTTGACTTGAAACTGTTTAATGTTGCACGTTTTATATGTAGAAGAAAAGTTTTGTCATTTTATTTAATCTGAGCAACAACTTGAGGCAGTTTAATGTTGATTAACGTGGGCAGAATTATTATAGTGTTCCCAATGTTAAAAGGATAAAGCTATTGTTTACAAATTTGGTAAATAAATAACCAAAAAATGTATATTTTGTTGTTTTCTTACTGTACCGAAAATGAACCGAACCGTGACCTCTAAACCGAGGTACGTACCGAACCGACATTTTTGTGTACCGTTACACCCCTAATATTTATACTTACCGTAATTTCCGGACTATAAGCCGCACCTGACTATAAGCCGCACCAGCTAAATTTAGGGGAAAATACAGATTGCTCCATAAATAAGCCGCACCCGACTATAAGCCGCAGGGTTTTGATGTGTAATTAGCGTAGTATATAGGGGTTCCTGCTACCACGGAGGGGATTGTCGGGACAGAGATGACTGTTTGGGAACGCAAAGCCTCCCATTTATTAACTATAAATCTTTCAATCATTCAATCAAACTTTCACATCTTTGACATGGCGAACAGCATTCGTGCAGAGTACAAATAATACAACGCTGCAAAGTAATACAAAGTGCTCGCCTGTACGTTATCAAAATAACCAGCCTACCGGTATATGAAAAGTCAGTCTTTAATCATTGTGTCATCGTCTTCCTCCTGCGTACTAAAACCACCGAAATCCTCTTCGTCGGTGTCGGAGAAGAACAGGCCGTAAATAAGCCGCACCCTTGTATAAGCCGCAGGGACCAGAACGAGGGGAAAAAGTAGCGGCTTATAGTCCGGAAATGACGGTAGTATTTTGCAGTTCACCTACAAACAACTAATTTGAAGTGCTATCAAAATCTCTCAACACTATTACACTGTGTTCAATTATGTTTCGCTGGATAATAGTAACTATTACATCAGGAAAATGTCTGCTAGTGTGAGGCTTAGAATCATTAATCATTTCATGACAACTCAAAAGCAGTGCAATTTTAATAGCTACGTTTTCACTGTACAAGTTAGGTTGTCAGCCAACACACACATGAAAGACAGTGATGCTTGCTCGGAAGCAGACTCAATGCCTCGACCAATTATTTGGGACACTTCTGGAAGGTGTTGTTGCTGTCAGATGTGTGACAGTGGTGCCTGCAAGCTCACTGTGACAAAGTCATTTGATCAAAAGCTTATGATGAGCATGTGGAATTTGTCCATGCAATCAATTCAGCCGTTTTGGATGGGTAACAACTGCAGTGTTTCCCACACATTCATTTATTTGTGACGGCCCGCCACGAAAGAATTACGTCCGCCACAAATAAAATTAAAAAAATAAATACCTTTTTTTTTTTTTTTTTCCTGTCCAGCTTCTCAGGCAAATCATATAGTTGATGTAGATGCCCATATAGGCTGTTCAGATTTACTTTACAAAAGAGAAGTGTAGGATACTTCTCTGGTTGCCTTATTTGTATTTGATCACTACTGTTTTCTGTTTATTTGTTACTGACTGTGGCAGGACACCTCTGCCTCTGTTTCACTTTATGTTGCTGGTAAATAATATGGTTGTAGTAGTAGGCTAAAGTTAAATTATTTAGTATGCACTAATTAAAGGGGCAGAGCTTTAAGATAAATTTTAGCTTTTATATTTTATAAGATATATTTTTTGTAAGAACCACAATTAATAAATATATTTCAGTGAATAACTTATTGTTCAAATCTGTATATAAATATGTACATAAAGTGTTGTAATTATATTGTAAAATGGATGGATGGACGTTTAAAACAAAACTGTTATTATTAATTACCGTAATTTCCGGACTATAAGCCGCTACTTTTTCCCCTCGTTCTGGTACCTGCGGCTTATACAAGGGTGCGGCTTATTTACGGCCTGTTCTTCTCCGACACCGACGAAGAGGATTTGGGTGGTTTTAGTACGCAGGAGGAAGACGATGACACAATGATTAAAGACTGACTTTTCATATACCGGTAGGCTGGTTATTTTGATAACGTACAGGCGAGCACTTTGTATTTCTTTGCACCGTTGTATTATTTGTACTCTGCACGAATGCTGTTCGCCATGTCAAAGATGTGAAAGTTTGATTGAATGATTGAAAGATTTATTGTTAATAAATGGGACGCTTTGCGTTCCCAAACAGTCATCTCTGTCCCGACAATCCCCTCCGTGGTAGCAGGAACCCCTATATACTACGCTAATTACACATCAAAACCCTGCGGCTTATAGTCGGGTGTGGCTTATATATGGAGCAATCGGTATTTTCCCCTAAATTTAGCTGGTGCGGCTTATAGTCAGGTGCGGCTTATAGTCCGGAAATTACGGTAGTAACTATACATTTTTTGAGCCTTTTTAGAGAAAATCATATCATTGTAGTAAATTATGCAAATTACTCGATGATGTCATGGTGACCACGCCCCCACCGCCACAGGTATCTTGGCAGTTTATGGGAAACACTGAACTGCCATCTTACCCTTCATTTAATGGGAGTCTCAACAACTATACAGTATATACGGTAAACAATGATTTTCAAAATAATCTGTGCTGACAGTCATCCCGGTTGGTTGACTCACCAATTTCATCAATAAAAATGATACATGGCTGGAGTTTGATCGCCAACGAGAAGACTGCAGCCGTCAGCTTTTGGGATTCGCCGTACCACATGTCGGTCAGTGTGGACGCCTGCAGGTTGATAAACTTGCAGCCGGAAGCTTTGGCTGTTGCCTTAGCGATCATGGTCTTCCCACATCCTGGTGGACCAAACAACAAAACACCTGCAAGAACAAAATATCAACATATTTTCCACTTTTTAATGCTGAACACTCTTTTAAACTCATTAATATTCCACAAAAAAACAACAACTATAGAGTTAATACATTCAATACAGTAAGCCGTGGACGTGTATGGATATTATCAATTAAGTCGAGTTTTTGTTTTGGACGATTAAAAAAAATGAAAATATACAAAACCCAAAAACAGCGAAGTTGTCACGTTGTGTAAATGGTAAATAAAAACAAAATACAATGATTTGCAAATCCTTTTCAACTTATATTCAATTGAATAGACTGCAAAGACAACATATTTAATGTTCAAACTGGAAAACTTTTGTTATTTTGTGCAAATATTAGCTCATTTGGAATTTGATGCCTGCAACATGTTTCCAAAAAGCTGGCACAAGTGGCAAAAAAGACTGAGAACAATGAGAAATGCTCATCAAACACTTATTCGGAACATCCCACAGGTGAACGGGCTAATTGGGAACAGGTGGGTGCCATGATTGGGCATAAAAGCAGCTTCCGTGAAATGCTCAGTCATTCACAAACAAGGACGGGGCGAGGGTCACCACTTTGTCAACAAATGCCTGAGCATTTTGTAAGGAATTTAGGGATTTCACCATCTATGGTCCGTGATATCATCAAAAGGTTCAGAGAATCTGGAGAAATCACTGCACGTAAGCCATGATATTACTGACCTTCGATCCCTCAGGCGGTACTGCATCAAAAACCGACTTCAGCGTGTAAAGAATATCACCACATGGGCTCAGGAACACTTCAAAAAACCACTGTCAGTAACTACATTGTGTCGCTGCATCTGTAAGTGCAAGTTAAAACTCTACTATGCAAAGCGAAAGCCATCTATCAACAACACCCAGAAACGCCGACAACTTCACTGGGCCCGAGCTCATCCAAGATGGACTGATGCAATGTGGAAAAGTGTTCTGTGGTCTGACGAGTCCACATTTCAAATTGTTTTTGGAAACTGTGGACGTCGTGTCCTCCAGACCAAAGAGGAAAGGAAACCATCCGGATTGTTATAGGAGCAAAGTTCAAAAGATACCATCTGTGATGGTATGGGGGTGTGTAAGTGTCCTAAGCTTGGGTAACTTACACACCTGTGAAGGCACTATTAATGCAGAAAGGTATAAAGGTTTTGGAGCAACATATGTTGCCATCCAAGCAACGTTATCATGGACGCCCCTGCTTATTTCATCAGCAATGCCAAGCCACGTGTTACAACAGCGTGGCTTCATAGTAATCTCGGTTATGTCACTGTGCCTTATGAGACCGTGGTCTGTTCATGTGTTGCAACATTCAACACAACCATCTGCATTTTACCACATTATTGATGTGTGGGATTAGCATTTACCAAAATGAAGACCCATAAAACTGTTTAAAAAATGGCTACAAGGAATGTTGGACTATCTATTGTAGCTGCTGAGGTACCTTTAGGTGGCTGAAAGAGCTTGGATCCAGTCAAAAGGTGTCGTTTCTGAAAGGGCAGAATGACTGTGTCTTGTAGCTCATTGATTACCTCATCGAGTCCCGCTATATCTCTCCAGGACACCTGCAGGAAGGCAACACGTGAGCACTTGTCTTTGCAAAGTCATTAAAATATAAAGTATAGTAAAACTGTCCTGCTATTTAATTTATTTTTCTTCCATGGAGAAGCCAACATTTTAAAATCATCACAAAATGCAATGCAGTAGAGCTTGATAACAAACAACTAGTAAACAGATAAACATGGTACCGTATTTTTCGGACTATAAGTCACAGTTTTTTTTCATAGTTTGTGGGGCGACTTATACTTAGGAGCGACTTATGTGTGAAATTATTAACACATTAGCATAAAATATCAAATAATATTATTGATCTCATTCACATAAGAGACTAGACGTATAAGATTTCATGGGATTTAGCGATTAGGAGTGACAGATTGTTTGGTAAACGTATAGCATGTTCTATATGTTATAGTTATTTGAATGACTCTTACCATAATATGTTACGTTAACATACCAGTTGGTTATTTATGCCTCATATAACGTACACTTATTCAGCCTGTTGTTCACTATTCTTTAGACATTTTAAATTGCCTTTCAAATGTCTATTCTTGGTGTTGGATTTTATCAAATACATTTCCCCCAAAAATGCGACTTATATGTTTTTTTCCTTCTTTATTATGCATTTCCGGCCGGTGCGACTTATACTCCGGAGCGATTTATACTCCGAAAAATACGGTAATTATGATAAACAATTAGGGATGATACTCGAAACCGGTTTTCCCGGTTGTTCGATAAGAAAAGAACCGAGTCCTCGGACTCGAATCCCTTTTTGAGAACCGGTACCCGTTATCGAGACCACTATAGTAAAGAAAATAGTTGGTTCTTTATTCGAATCCCTCGGAACGAATCCCGTCCCGACCAGAAATGCTCCGTGGGACATCACAAGAAATGGCGTCACGTAGCTCAGTCATTAGGCGCAGATAGCGAAAACAGGAAAAAAATGGACGGGAAAAAGCGCTCCAAGGTGTAATAAAGTTCAAAACAAAAGTTATAATCCATCGAATAACTTTACTGAGAGATTTTAGCAGGGTAAAACACATGACCAACACTTTTACGACCAACTGGAAACATAGCAACCAGGCTAGCAACGCACCTCCTTTACGGCAGCTGGCAACGTTCTTAAAACAACCGCAGCACATACATATATATACAACATATATCTCCCTTTTTGAACTTTTGTTTTTCTTTCCTTGTAAACAAAACAAAATCACACTGTAGATGTGTTGTCTGTCTAATTATAAATAATGCAGACGAGGCGTGTTGGCTGAGTTCTTGACGTTTACTTTCACGGGTGACTACATGCAACACTTTTCGGGGCTACCGCGCATGCTTGTCACTCCCGTTGCATGTTGGGTAGTGTAGTTGTTATATTCCCTAGCTCATCACATCTTCCCCCTTCCTGTTAACTCAATAAAGTGTCTTTTTTTAGCTTTAACTTTTCATTTTTTAGCATTGTAACCACATTTGCAAACAACTTTTCTCTTCATAGAATTTTCTTTCAATAAAGAAATAAAGTGCAAAAATGTCAAAGCATCATAACAAACAGTTATGTTCCAATAGCAGCAGAAGTGCACTTTTTGGAGAGCTGTATTATTTTCAGTTTTGTGCCCAAGGGACTGATTTTATTTAACACTATATTATTATTTATACACCTATAGTGATCACAGAGACAGCTTGTTTTTGTGTTACTGTATATATTTGTTTTTATGAAAAATCCCACTTAATATACTTTGGGTAACAACAGTCAAAATTTATTTTTTTTATTTTATTTTTTTAGGGGGGTAAGAGTCAATATTTATTTATTTTTTAGATTAAATTGTTTTCTAATATAATAAAAGTGAGCTTTTGTTACACCAAATATTGTGTGTTTTTTTCCATATACAACAGGGGTGGGCAATTAATTTTTACCGGGGGCCGCATGAGCAACCCGAGCACTGCTGGAGGGCCACACTGACAATATTTCAATTAAATTTTGCTCAAATTATTTTTGATATACCGTAAGATAGATAATAATAATAATAATATTTTCATTTAACCTAACTTATCTTTATACAAAAGCAGATGGCTTTTGATGGTTTTATTTTTAACACTTTCTTACACAACACTTCCTGATGTATATTACAATACAAAAATTTCAATTTCTGTCACTTTATCCTGCATCCTCTTTGTTGTAAAACCTTTATTTAACCAGATAAGAAAACGTTGTGAACGTAGCACGCCTGTAAGGTGATTGGCGAAGAAGGAGGAAGCGTTGCTGTTGCGGAAATGAGGAGTGAGGATTGGTTTTCCTTTTGGAAAGAACGAGATAAGTTGAGCTGTGTTAGTATAGCATGCTCAATAAAAGTTTAAAAAGTGCATCAGACTTGGTGTGCACTTCTTCTGGACGCTACAATTGATGTCAGAAGTGGGATGAAATGCCTCCCAGTTCGCCTTGCCATCAAACCTGGGAGTCTTCATTGAGGGCGGAATTCCCCCCGTGGCAAGCAGCGTGGCTGCACCTGTAAACGCTCTCTCTCTCTCTCTCTCTCTCTCTCTCTCTCTCTCTCTCTCTCTCTCTCTCTCTCTCTCTCTCTCTCTCTCTCTCTCTCTCTCTCTCTCTCTCTCTCTCTCTCTCTCTCTCTCTCTCTCTCTCTCTCTCTCTCTCTCTCTCTCTCTCTCTCTGTCTTTGCGACGACCTCCTCACGTGGCACGTACCTCCCGATGACGTAGCACACAAACAGTGCAGTATGCGCAAAGTTTTACTTCTGCCACCAATTGTAGCGTCCAGAAGAAGTGCACATCAAGTCTGACGCTCTTTTTAAACTTTTATTGAGCAAGCTATACTAACACAGCTCAACATATCTCGTTCCTTCCACACGCACGTCTCCTCACTCCTCATTTACGCAACTCAAGAAGACAACATCTACTTCAGCAGGTCGTTACACTATATTCTTTAAACACAGCAACGTGTGTACCACAAATAAGCACACAGCTTTACCTTTACTTGTCTTGTTGAAAACACGCCATTCGTCATCAACTTTTCTCTTTTTAGCGTCTCGGGATAACCGGGCATCACTTGTCGCTGTGCGTCTTCCCTCACAGGACATACGCACATATAACACTTTTCAAAATAAAAGCAGCACAGTTGTATTGCACGCACGACAAAGATGTTTTTTAAATTTATTTTGTAATTTGAGATTGCCGCTGCGCGCACGAGCATACGTCCACACGGAAGTAATACAAATAACGCTTTTCAAAACAAAAGCAGCACCGTTGTATTGCACACTCGAAATAGATGCTTTTTAAAATTTATTTTGTAATTTATAATTGGCCTCACGCGGGCCGGACAGGGACGTACAAAGGGCCGGATGCGGCCCGCGGGCCGCACAATGCCCAGGTCTGTTATACAACAACCTATCTGGACTCGATAAGAGAATCGATAAGGAATCGGTTCGATAAGAGGATTCGATAATAGACTCGAACTCGATAATTTCTTATCAAACATCATCCCTATAAACAATAAACATGATAAAAAGTGTATGAGAGTGTTGAAATGGTGTTTGCCTCTGAAGCGGCAGCCGGTCGTTCTTTAATGTTACCCTCGTTTTCATACCAAGATGCCACCGCCACGGTAGGGCTGGATGATTATGGCAAAATACAAATCATTTTGATTGTATTAACAACACAATTATTAATAAAACAATTATTAATTAATTTAAAAACATTAGTATTTATTGTACCACTAAAACTGAACTTTAAATATGACTTAATGCTAGGTTCACACCAACGGCGCTTTAAAGTGGCATGCAAAGCGGTGTTAAAGCGTAACAAAGCCTGATTAAAGCGTGAGGGTCGTAATGGATGGTGGGAAAGCTTGTAGTGAAGCGGGACATGCGGCAAGTTCGCCAAAATTTTTTAAACGGTTTAAAAAAATTCTGTGCTCTGTCAAGAATGGAATAAAGCGCCGAGAGCGTATCAAAGCGTGACAAAGCTCAGCAAAGCTTGACTCAAAGCGTAGGAAAGCTTAACAGATCTTGGTTCAAAGCGCAATAGGAAGTGACTGTGATATTGACGAGTGACATTGAAACTTGATGTAAAACCAACACAGGATTACAAATCCATTCTCTTTTGCATCATTGCCTTTTTTATACCATGATCATTGTTTCTGTACTTCTGCTGTTTGATGTTGCACTTTGACATTACTGTCTATCATTTTTCTGTATGAAAATGTTAATAATAAAGAGAATATGTTACGTTTAAAAGAAATGCCTTTTATTATTGTCAACTAGCATAAGGAATGAAAGATAAATATTTATTAAGATGACAAAGAAATAAAAGAAATGAAGATATAAAACATAATATAACGAAAAAAAAAGAGAAATTGAAAAAATAAATGAATATAAAAAAAAGAAATGCCTTTTATTATTGTCAACTAGCATAAGAAATGAAAGATAGATATTTATTAAGATGACAAAGAAATAAAAGAAATGAAGATATAAAACATAATATAATGAAAAAA
Organism: Entelurus aequoreus; assembly: GCF_033978785.1. Taxonomy (NCBI): domain Eukaryota; kingdom Metazoa; phylum Chordata; class Actinopteri; order Syngnathiformes; family Syngnathidae; genus Entelurus; species Entelurus aequoreus. Next base: position 82,348,400 of record NC_084736.1, read on the forward strand.
GAGAAATTGAAAAAAATAAATGAATATAAAAAATAAAAGAAATGCCTTTTATTATTGTCAACTAGCATAAGAAATTAAAGATAGATATTTATTAAGATGACAAAGAAATAAAAGAAATTAATATATAAAACATAATATAACGAAAAAAAAAGAGAAATTGAAAAAATAAATGAATATAAAAAATAAAAGAAATGCCTTTTATTATTGTCAACTAGCATAAGAAATGAAAGATAGATATTTATTAAGATGACAAAGAAATAAAAGAAATGAAGATATAAAACATAATATAACGAAAAAAAAGAGAAATTTAAAAAATAAATGAATATAAAAAATAAAAGAAATGCCTTTTATTATTGTCAACTAGCATAAGAAATGAAAGATAGATATTTATTAAGATGACAAAGAAATAAAAGAAATGAAGATATAAAACATAATATAACGAAAAAAAAGAGAAATTGACAAAATAAATGAATATAAAAAATTAAAGAAATGCCTTTTATTATTGTCAACTAGCATAAGAAATGAAAGATAGATATTTATTAAGATGACAAAGAAATAAAAGAAATTAAGATATAAAACATAATATAATGAAAAAAAGAGAAATTGAAAAAATAAATGAATATAAAAAATAAAAGAAATGCCTTTTATTATTGTCAACTAGCATAAGAAATTAAAGATAGATATTTATTAAGATGACAAAGAAATAAAAGAAATGAAGATATAAAACATAATAAATAATAAACATAATATAACAGAAAAAAAAAGAGAAATTGAAAAAATAAATGAATATAAAAAATGTGTGGAAAACAGTATACTGAGTTTTTCACATTTTTATTTTATTTTTGTTGTAACAATGCACAACAGAGCTTGATAATCGTGTCAGAGCCTGATTTAAAGCGTCATGATCGCATCAAAGCATAATAAAGTTCAATAAAGCGTAATAAAACGTATCAAAGGGTGATTTAAAGCGTATCAAAGCGGGATCAAATCGTGAGGAACGGTAACAAAGCGGCAACTAATTCGTATCAGAGCGTATCAAAGCATAACTTTACTTCGGAGATGGGGATATTCGTGGAAAAATTGACAAAAATGACGGCGCTTTGCTCGCCGCTTTAAAGCGCGGCAAGCGCCGTTGGCGTGATCCAGGCATAAAGGAACGGATATAAAGTAGTAACAAAACATCCACAACTTGTAAAAAAACAATAATAGTAATAACAATACATTTTTAAATGGCAGCAATATAACATTCATTTATTTCCGTTTAAATTTTTTAAATTCTGTTTTTACATTTTACACTCATTTTACCACCATAGAGAGTGTGCTTTTTGTGTCGTAAATTCAATTCAATATGTGTGAGTGTGAAGGTTGTCTATCTGTGTTGGCCCTGCGATGAGCTGGCGACACATATTTCTGCGCAATAACTCAGATATGGCAACACTGGCGAGCAACACAGAACATGGAGTGATTTTTGGTCCAGAACATATTTTGCTTTATTCGTTATTGACGTATGGACTTGGGATTGAAAACATTACCTTCATTGTTTGTGGGTCAACCAGGTGCGTTGCGATGTTCATTTCATATTCGGTAAGTTTGACCCCCTCAACACCGATCCTCTTCATAATATGCTCCGCCTGAAGACATAAAGGCACATTAAAATAGGAGGCCAAATGCTACTAAAGTAGAAAAAAAAGTTTGTTTCTACCACAATGTTTGTGTTCATTTGGAACATGCATGCATACAACATGATACATCACCATTTCCAGTTTCTCTATTCAAAAATGTTCGAAAAGGAGAAAGGAAGAAGCAGAGCCTATTTAGTTATTTATTCCTACCCCCTTTCACAAACACTTTTGTTCACTTCCTGTTCTCAATTTAAACACAATATACTCCATAAGTAATAACATTACAAATATCTAGAAAATGAATGGATGGAGGGAATACATTCAGAATGTTTATCATTGTTATGCCCATTTGATTGTAGACTCTTACTGACACCTTGTGGCAATATGAAAATACTACGCTTCATTAGTTTGGGCACTTCCGGGTTGACGATGTCAGTTCAGTTCATGAGACAATTGAGAAGTAGACAAGTTGTGTTAGCTCTTACAAGCCTTGGAAAAGATAAGTCTGTAAGTAAACTGTTTAACTTGTTTATGTAACTCAATAATAAGGTGGAAAGTGGTTACATTTGATAGTAAGATGTTTACTGAAAAACGATTTTTGTGCACTGTTTTAAAATGGATGTTTTGAGGACTTAAAATGGCTGCCAGTCATATATTTACACCATCGAAATAGTTTCAACACTCAGCAGTATTTGTTTGTTGATAGTACTGTATATTTGTGTGAAGCTAATACTTACATATTGTGTATTACATTTCAGTATGTAATTTGAATCACATAGCTTATACATTTGTCATTGTGGGTATTTCAGTTTAAAAAAAAAAAGTCCAGTGCAAGACAAAAACAAAGATAGGAAAAGACAAAGCAAGATCAACAACAATAAAGAGCCTAAATGGATTCATCTGCTTTGGAACTTTATTAGAACGTCCTGGATTGTTTGTTAGCTGTCTGCCTTGCTGTATAACCTCAACACGTATAGTGAGGGCAGAACAATCATGTTTCTCCTTCTTTGTACTTAGTAAACACAGTGTTTCCCATAAACTGCCAAGATACCTGTGGCGGTGGGGGCGTGGCTATGGGTGTGGTCACCATGACATCGTCGAGTAATTTGCATAATTTACTACAGTATGATTTTCTCTAAAAAGGCTCAAAAAATGTATACTTACTAATTAATAATAACAGTTTTGTTTTAAACGTCCATCCATCCATCCATTTTACAATATAATTACAACACTTTATGTACATATTTATATACAGATTTGAACAATAAGTTATTCACTGAAATATATTTATTAATTGTGGTTCTTACAAAAAATATATCTTATAAATTATAAAAGCTAAAATGTCTCTTAAAGTGCCCCTTTAATTAGTGCATACTAAATCATTTAACTTTAGCCTACTACTACAACCATATTATTTACCAGCAACATAAAGTGAAACAGAGGCAGAGGTGTCCTGCCACAGTCAGTAACAAATAAACAGAAAACAGTAGTGGTCAAATACAAATAAGGCAACAAGAGAAGTATCCTACACTTCTCTTTTGTAAAGTAAATCTGAACAGCCTATATGGGCATCTACATCAACTATATGATTTACCTGAGAAGCTGGACAGGACAAAAAAAATAAATAAAATAAAAAAATAAAATAAAATAAAAATATATTTTTTTAAATTTGTGGCGGACGTAATTCTTTCGTGGCGGGCCGCCACAAATAAATGAATGTGTGGGAAACACTGCATATAGAACATGCTATACGTTTACCAAACAATCTGTCACTCCTAATCGCTAAATCCCATGAAATCTTATACGTCTAATCTCTTACGTGAATGAGATCAATAATATTATTTGATATTTTACGGTAATGTGTTAACAATTTCACACATAAGTTGCTCCTGAGTATAAGTCGCACCCCCGGCCAAACGATGAAAAAAACTGCGACTTATAGTCCGAAAAATACGGTATGTGTAATGAAAATAAAAGTAAACCAGGTTTTAAACAAATACCCTTTTCTTGGCTTGGTTTTTCTGTTTCGCGGTCGGGTCCATGGCGTCCAGAACCCATTTGATGCTGTAGTAGGTGGCTGCTCCAAATATGGTCAACCTCACCAGCATGCCCACCACCTCATTCCTGGTCAACGGCCTCAACAGAGCGTCTCGGGGGAGATCTTTCAGCATCTTAGCTGGCTGGCGTCAGTCCATTAGCTTACTGCAAGTGGTGGGGTAGAAGACAGGTGAACAGCAAGTGGTGGGGTAGAAGACAGGTGAAC